>NC_088983.1:61794252-61956752 GCF_963932015.1 Anas acuta
TAAAATATAAGAAGAAACAAGAAAACCCCAAATAGTGACGCCCAATATTCTGTATGCCTAATTTAAGTTTTCAAAAGGAGAGGTTTTTTGTTCTATATAGTAAGTAAGGATTCAGTAGATTTCCCCATGTTATTTCTACCCTTAAATTTATATCTGTCTTTTTGTGGTTTCATAATATGCCCAGAATATACCGAAAAGAGAAGAAGAAGATAAGCGAAACAAGTTTTGTCTAATTGATAAATGAACTGCAATGTTTTCAGTATCTGTATTTAGCACGAAAGCACCCATTAAAACTGCAGATTTTGCTTTCCATTTGTTTCTAGGAACTGACAAATGTACAATTTGCAATGCTATGCAATTATAATCTGATTCTGGAGGACTGTAATTTCTACCAATATCTAGAAATACATCATTTAAGTATGAGTTTTCATTACGCTGTGTGCAGGGATTAGTGGCACAACCTGATTGAGAATTATGCTTCTTAATTCCTTGATATCGTGGCGGTATTATATCCTATATTTTGACAGGTCACATTTTACTGAAAAGCTGTAGTACTCTATGGCAAAATATGCACGTAGTTTATGTGATAGCTCTCCTTTGTTTTATAAAACCTGGTGCTCTATTGGCTTAGCACTTGTCACACAATGAAAGAAAAATAATGCTCAGCTCTGGTAAGAACAGTGTAGAAATGGTAGATTGGGTAAGTGCTGAAATCCCATTTGTTCTAAAGCCTTTGGATATTTTGGTTACAACTTATGGATGATAGCTGCTTGCCAATTTAAAACAAACAACCCTAAAGTTGGCACACCCTTGTTAATCTAATTATTTTGTGCATGCCTTATTTTAAAGAAATGCCTACTCTTTTTGCATCTAAATATATGTGCAAATCTTGGAAGATTTTGAAACAATCATAAAAAAATCTTGCTGATTTTGTTTGGTTTGTTTCAATCTTTCTCCCTTTTTCATGACTGTTTGATGAAACTGGTGAATATTTGACAACTTGTGAGTATTTGATATGCAGTTTACAAAACAAAGATAAAAATGAACAATTTATTACCATCTTTTTTTTGTGTGTGTTCACAATTTCGCATGTTATAAGCATTTATTTTGCAAATACTTATCCATTTGAGCAGTCCGCTGTCTCCAGTGGCAATATTTATGTCCAGCAGTAAGGAGTTTTATTAGTCTGTAGAGGATCAGAACCCTGAAACTTATTTAAGTGGTGTGAATGCATCAGACAATTTTCAGTTGTTTTCAAATATAATGAAAATAATGGTCTGGAGCCTGAAATGTCTTGCTTGGGGGACTGATGGAGTGCCTCATACAGTACCACTCAGGCTATTTATGTAAAGATGTTTTCAGACCTAGAGCAGTAATTTGGAAAGGTTACTTGCAGTTAGAAATATGAATGAGTTGAGTCATGATAACTCTTAATTTTCCATTAAATTGACGGCTGTGTCCACGATAAGCTGTATATTGCTGAATTCTTAACCACAGATCCATCAAGCTTTACAGCTCTTAAATCATGTGATGTATATTGTACGGATAATTTAGTGCAAAATGTTATTGTTAAGCATTTTCAACATATTCTGGGAATTTTACATTTAAAATAGGGTAATTTTGGAGTGAGAGAGGAATGAAAAGGTTATTTGAAAAAGCATACCATGTTAACCACAGAGAAATTCTTTCAGAGGAGAGGTTTTCAGCTGCAAATCCAGAGGAGTCCTCCACAAAGCTGAGCCAGGACTGTTCTGATTCGCAATGAAGGTGAATTAAGATGGAAATAACAATAAAGAAATACTCTCATGGCAAACGTTTCATGTGTTTTAAATTTGTCTAATTTATTGGAAATATTTAAAGCTGGGATGCCAGACTAGGTACGTGAATTCAAATTAGTGCGTACAGTTAAAATTTACAAAAATCAAAGGTGATGGTTAAAGGGTATGTAATGTACATATCTTAGCAACAAAAAGAAGGATGTTGCATAGCAATGTTACTTGATGTGACACTTCCCTGCGCTTGTACATGTAGTGATGAATGCATTTTGCTCTTATAAGGGCTATAACATAAAAATACGTGCCAGCATAGGTGGAATTAAAGTATGGTCACAGTAACACAGGGTAATACAGTAACAGCATCAGTTAGCTTTTTTTTCCCCTAAAATGTGCTAAAAAGCAGGATTTCTTACTTTTTCTGATGTGTCCTATGACATAAGATTCTATATATTACCGTAACTTAATTCTACTTCTATTAACGTTAATTACAGACAAAGAACTCAAACCCAAGTGAAAAATCTATTTTCTTCAGTTCCAGAAAAAAAAAAAAAATTCCCTTGACTGGATGATAAAGATAGTATGTGTGTGGGAAAAAGTGTCAAAATATTTTGCTTCAGGGTTAGTATTTTATCATGAGGTGACATGTATTCCCTTAAAAGTTTATTCTACAGAAACTGTAAAAGCACCTGTAACAAGGAAAAAGGAGCTTGGCTTCTTCACTTGACTTACTCATACTATCAGTTGTAATTCTTGCCATGTTTTTCTTCAGTTTTAATGGTTGAGCAGCTAAGGCAGACTAGCTAGTCTCTTCGCCTTCACGTTTTCAATAAATTGCTCACTTAGTTTTATTATTCCTTTAAGAATCCGATAAATACATCCCTGTCTTTTCCTGCCGTACATGCAGAGGTGGGCGGTGGGATCTGTAATGAGACGCTGCGTTAATGAATTGCCTCCGACAGCTTTCAGCAGCAGGGTAGTGACCTACGTATTGGTGCCTGTGTTCACTTGCCTATTGCAGGTAAAATCCCGCAGCACACAGCTGGGATCAGTGTCTTCTTCGTTAAGCATTTAATGAGAACACATTAAACACTAGTTTAATTACTTTAAAGGCCAGCATTGTTGTAGTTACTGTACCTGTAATGCTTCGTGCTTGTCTCATGAAGCCGTTTCCAAGGGGAATTGGGACCTGCTAACCTTGTTTTATAGGTGTCTTGGACTGTTACACCAATTGGTGTAAAATAGGTCCAGCGTGGCTGGACGGAAGCATGGTTAATGGAACAGCCAAAAGAGAGGGAGAAAAAGGAGCCAGCAGTCACCTAATGCAGGTTTTCTCTTGATCACAGTGCTTCACAGTTTCTTTAATTGCAATCGCAGAGGTCTCTTTTGGGCAGCATCCTTTTCCAGTGCAGCACAACCGGCCTTGTGCTCCTCCGAGGTCCCGGCTGAGAGCTCTGGTTCTGCCCTGTAGGTCTGAGCGCAGGCTCCTTATCCAGACAGTATTTTTTCCCTAGTCTCTGCTCATTTAATTTTCCATTTGTTGTGGCAGGATGCTGTGCATATTTAAAGGGTTGATTTCCTTTTTTTCCATGTGTTTTATTGCTTTAACGATGAAGCTTGGTTGAATTTTGGTACTGAAATAGAGGTCAGCCTGACTGTTCGAGCTGGATGTGTCCTGTGGCAGGCAGCAATGTGTTTGCAATAAAGGCACTTCCTCAAAGTCCTGTCATTTGTCATCTGGATCAGTCTACGTTGCCAGCAGTATATCTCCAGATCAGTTGTTTTTCTTTTTTTTTCCTCCCAGTTTGCTCCTATTCAGGCACTCCTCATTGATCTACTTTAAATATAATTTTAGTGTAGCTCCCATCATGCCCAAAGGCTATCCTGTGTTTGTGCTCCATCATTCATGTTTATTAAATTCGCCTCTCCCTTATGGGACATAGATTTTCTTTCTAGCATAGCATTCAGGGTTTGTGCATGTTCAGGGAGGGGAAGAAAAAGCCCAGCCATCTACTCTTCCCTTAGGTGTTGTTTTCATTACCTGCAATTTACTGCTGTGTGCTATCTTACTCACCGCTTTGTAATTGCCCAGAATGAATCTGTACAAATATTAGTTCAACTGAGCTTTCCAGGCCAATAGTGGCAACCCTGTAGTTCAGGTTATTTAAAACACGCAATGTGCTTTAGGGAATAGTTTTGCTTTTCCTCTCGTTAGATCTTTTCCTGCTTTCTTAGCATCCTCACCAAAAGCTGTCAGCCTGGACATTTCAGATCCTAACCTGTAGCTTCTTTTTCCCAGTGACTACGCTTTTGTTCTTGGAAGGTGAGTTGCAGTTTTCTGCTTGAGCTCAAAGCCAGATCTCATTAATACAAAGTTGTACCTACAGCATCTGTAGAGCTCCTGGTGTTCCCGGCGGCGCTCAGATCCTGTGGGACCGCTTTGCCCTTGGCTGGTGCTCAGTTCTATACATCCTGTAGTACAGCACACCTTTCCTCCAATATACATTTACCTGACTCTGATGTTCTTTTTATTTTGCTGTTTTCTGAATGAAATGTTTCGAGGACAGTCTCTGCAATTCCTGTTGATTTCACGTGCCTCTGAAATCATAACAGAGGTCGGTTTTAATGAACCGTGCAGATTAAAACATAACAAAAATGAAAATTATGTGGTCATGCTGAGGATTTAGCTGAAATTTAGTTTTGCAATTGCCTATGTGGACTTAAAGTAGCTATGAGTGTATGTTCCTGGTGTTACGTTTCCTTTCAGTTAATCCATTTTGTTGTGTTGCTGAGATGGGCCACCGATGTTTTATTTCTGTGTGACATCTGAAAAAGCACTTCAGAGAATCTTTCACACTGTAAGGGACCTCTGTAGGTCTCCTGTCTAACGTTTTGCTCAAAGCAGGGTCTGCTGTGAGGTCAGACCAGGTTGCTCAGGACTTAGTTAGGTCTTGCAAACTGCCAAGGTAGCTTATGATTAGGTCTCCCCAACGCTGACTCTTCCAAGGCTGAACAAGAGCAGCTCCCTTTACTGCTCACAGTGTAAGTACTCCAGCCCCTGGCCTCCTTGGTTGCTCTCTTGGGAGAGCAGATTTTAGTCAATGCAGGAATTTGCAGCGTTGTGATTTTACAGAGAAAACTCTGGTAGGGAATTCACTGAATGTCAGTGGTTGGAGGAACCCAAGCGTGTGCCACTCCGTCTGGAGCACGACTGCAGCCTGCAGGTTCCCCAGCCTTCAGTGCTGCTGGAAAACCAGCTCCTAAAGGCTTTACGTTATTCAGAGCAGTTGGGTTTTATGGAACTACAGAGATTTTATCGAGGTATGGAGATTACAGAGAAGTGTAATTGGCTGAACATGACAGATGGTATCCTATGAGCCAAGGGCTGTCTCTTTGCATGCTTTCATTTCACGTCTTCGGAGACTTGAATGCTCAACTGGCACATTACACCCATTCATAGCCTTTTGAGTCAGCTTTATTCTCAAAGATCCCATAACCTACTTCTCTTGACGCAGCAACGTACCGGGTTTCTTCACAGTAAGAGTGCATGGAAAAGGTCTGGGTGATCTTGATGATTAGTGTGCTATGGTGGTTTTGTTTTTGTTTTTTTCCTATTTGTTTTGATCACCCATAGTTTTTGAATTCCAGCTGAACATAACTAATTTTCTATTGCTTCTGGTTTAGTGTTGTAAATGGGAGTAATAATTTCTTACCCAAACCCTCATCTCTTTAAAATGTAAGCTCTTTGGTTTAGGAATTTTCCCTGATCATGTATGTTCGTTTTGCTTGTTCAAAGGATTTCACATGGAGTTTTGGGGTTCACATGGAGTTAGTAATATATTGCCATGAAATAGCAGAAAAAGAAAATGTAAGAGTGATGCTTTTAAACAGTATAGGAAAGTTTAGTGGTAGGATGTGTGTTTGTCAATACAGGAACTTTTCTCATTGCAGTTAGTGCAGGACTGCAGAGTCGTGATATGGTTTCGGACCTTTGGCCCGGTAAGAAGTTATTGTCGTGGAAAATGTTCCTTCATGAAGCAGTGTCAGGAAGGAAGAAAAACATTGCCTCCTTTGTGAGGTAGAAACAATAGAGCTGCTTTACGATGCCAGGCTTATTCTTAAAAAATAATATATGAATAAATTAGTGACTACATGTGTTTGGCAAGTTTTAATCAAAAACATTTCTCATTAGTTCTTTTTCCTTGCCTTGGCTTACTGAAATGTGAGCAGTTTGCATGTTCAAGGAGAAAAGTTGAAGTCCTCACTGTGAAATTTTATCTTTGAGCTAAGGGTTTTCCAATTTTATTTAAATCAAGATCAGCTCATGTGAAATTACATGAAAAAATAGCAAGTAAATTGAGGGTCTTCACATAATCATTTTTAGCCTTCATCCTTAAAACCGATTGTTTTCAAGTTTCTTTCTAATGTTTTTAAAGGAATATCATTTATGAAGAGGTTGGTATACTAAAATGTGTTCTTTGTTTGAATCACTATCTACAAGGAAATACATACACGCTCGGATTTGTTAACTGAATTTGGACTAGGCTGTATTACTGCAGACCTGAAATACTTTAAACAATATAATCCACAGTGTTAAATTGTTTTTCCTTTTTAAATGGGGTCAAAGTAATGGCGAAGATGATAGGATACTTGATCAAATAGAAGGAAAAATGAGTTTTCTGGATCTGCAGGATGCTTCAGGATGCTCAGCAGATTGTTAACATGCGTGACTTCTCTTCAGCAATGTAATTTTCATGAGTTATAAAGTTTATTTCTCTGTTAAGACTGACTGAGTTTCATGCTACTGCTGGGATTTTCTAGCATCCCATCAAACATGTAGGCAGAATTGTTGTAACCGCTTCGATCTCTATGACATTATTTCCCGTAGTGATCCCGCTGTGTTGCAGCTGTAGTTTTCGCACTGCGCTGGCCTTTGGTCTGTGGCCATGGCATTATTTTGACCATGGAGCAATAAACCCACTGCTGCTTCCGAATCTGGGCAGGATGGTCTGGGTCCTCTCCATGCACACAACCTGGGGTGCAGAAAATGCTGTTGCCCTGCTCCCCTTCTTCCAGGAGGAAGAACAATGGGTTTCTGTCCCTTCCAAAGACCAAAAGGGGCAAAGACTGCTGCTGCTCCTAGACTTTGGTGTCTTCCAAAGAAAGGAAAGGGGAAATTTGCTGTATTTCAGCTCCTGGAGAGTCTGCCAGAGTACGTGAACCGCCAGATGCAGGGGCAGGATCATCTGCTGGATCTTTCTGCAAGGCTTTGCTGAGTGAGGAAGGGGCACTGCAGTGCTGGCAACACTCCTGCACCTCAGAGTCTGCTGCAGTTGGTTTTAAAGCACCAAGAGGGCCTGATGGAATTGATCTAGAAATAAATAAAGTGTTTTGTTTGTTTGTTTTAAGCCTAATAGCCCTTTATGGTAAATCTTGGAAGTTGCCCAGTCTCAGGAGAGTTCTTTCACTGAAAATCAGGGGATGTGAAATACTGGCTGTTAATCAGCAATTCCAAGGTTCATTAGTCCCATGGAAAATAATAACAAAGAGCACAGTCTCAAACGAGAGTGTCCTGCTATTATAACTGAAGAATATTTAAACTACACTGGATCCTTTTCTTCTTTGGGCCTGCATAAGTATTATTTAGGCACCAAGGAAGGGCAAAACTTCAGGTTTGCAGTGATGCTGCCATTAAGTAACTTGGTAATTTGATTACTTTTAAGGTCCCGTCTTCGTGTTGTGGCATCCCCAGTTTTTGGATGGAGGCTCATTATTTCTTTGGCAGGCCTTCAGCATGTCTGATAGTTGCTTTGCATTCATGGAATGCCGAATCGATGCAGATCACCCCCTTCCTCTGCCTGCTGTTTGCTGTGGGGTTGCTCACAGGGCCACCTTTCCTGTAAAGGCTCAGGATCCACGCAGTGTGCTATGCCAGGATGCGCTACGATGGGAAAGCAGAGGAAGCCTGAGACATGAGTACGTAGACACCTGGTCTGTGATAGAAATTTAAAAATTAGAGCCGATCTAGCGTAGTACTGAAACCATTACATTCACATAAAGATAATTACTGAACCGGTGCTTTATGGGAATGTCTGGGAAGTTTATATATATCTCGTTTAATGGATCTGAGGGAGTCAGCACAGCCTGATTTATAAAGCAGAAGATGAGAAGAGATCAGTTTTATCCTTAGCTCTGCAAATGACTGGTGGAGTGGAGCAGTATTGGCCCTTGACCTCTCTGACTATTACAGCTGTCTGTGCGTTGCTGCCTCTGCAGTTCTTAGGATCTGTACTATCATCATTACATGTTTGGGGCTTCTTTCGAACATTATCTTAAATGAGGAGGATTTGTTCAGGCCATTAGGCCTGAAAGTTTATACTCGGCATCTCTTACTCAACTGTTAGTCCAAAGGTATCTCTTTGGGTAGTTTTACTTTCTTAATGAAGAATGCTTGCAATAAAGCAGAACACTTTTGTGAGAATGTTGTAGGTTTTTGTTTGTTTTTTATTCTAGTGCACTACTTCTAGAGGAGAAGAACTGCATAATTTCCTTCCCCAGGTGCTTGTACAGTGTAGTTTCATTTTTCAGATATTCGGGAATAAATTCTGATTTTCAGTGTGCAAAAATTAGACGGTTAATTTTCCTAAGGCAATTTTAAGTACTTCTGAGCAGTTCTCTAACACTCTTCACTCTTTATATGCTTTATATGCAAATTTTTAATCAAATCCCATTGCGGTATACATTGACATTTTCATTAGAAGACAGTGGAGAAGAAAACAAAACTGTGGATTTTGCATTTCTATGTGATCTGGCTGATTAGAAACTTTTTATTGAGGCTCATGTGAACCAGAGTTTTTCTTGTTTTTTCATGGACTGCATTTAAGTTCTCTTGAACCAACTTTTGCAAGTTGGGACAGGCAAACTTCTGTTGAGCCCAGTGGAAGTTTTACATAACTCTTGAGAGCGTTGGCTTCAGTGATTGCTGTTTGGTGTTTATTTTGAGTGATAAATTTGTTCTAATTACGTACTTGTTGTCTTTGCAGTGTTTTGGATGATGAGGGAAGCAGCCTGCGTCAGCAGAAGCTTGACAGGCAGGTAAGATTTTGGAGGGGACCTTCTTGCTTTAAGTCTAAAACCTGGAGTGCTGAAATCTGCAACACACATATCTGGTAATCAATAGATACATCCTGCAAGAAAATTATATCCTCTGATTAGGGAATGCAAATGAGAAGTCTGTGGAGGTTACAGCTTATGGAGAAGTCTTATGTAGAACTTCTACTGAGATTTTTCTTATGACCACAGTTTGAGTGATTGTCATTTCCACTGTCTTGGACTTGTTTCAAGCTGACTTACAACGTGTTATCCATCTGATGGACCAGAAAGGACAAGAGGTTCTGGCAGACATGTCAGCTAGCAGAGGTTTACCATAGAGTTTTTACATCTTTTCCTTTTTGTTCTATGGATTTAACCCTTGTGTAATTAGTAAGCTAGTGGCATTATGTGCCATGTTGTCTATTTTGCTACTGTTTTCCTACATGAAGCATACATAAAGTGATTCAGAATCTCTTCCCTGAAATCTCTGGGAATTTTGCCATTAAATTTTAATGGGTTTTGGGGTTTCCATTTCACCTTTGATTATTTTGTGGTGCCTTTTCCATGAACCTTTGTCATGATTATAGTCAAATCTTGTGAGTTTAATTTTATGTTGTTACATCCATTTTTTCTCCCATCATTTTATTAGCTTGCGTGTCTACCAGAATCTTATTTTTAAATTGTTTGTACTTATGCCATAATCCTGCACCAGATTCTGACCTTTCTGGAGTCATGTTAGAGTGTTCCAGATGACTTATGGAGCTGAAAGACTCCAGTCTCCATTCTTGTTCTTTAGTTTTATTGCCTCTCCCTTCTAAAAGCAAGAAAATCACTGTGTAGGAGCAGGGAGATGGCAAGGAAATGGATACGTAAAATTAATAGCTCTGGTCTCAGGGGTTGTGGAAGAGGTCTCAAACAGACAGGTGCCCGTGGTGCCACTGGATGCTGAACAAAGCATCTGGGAGAAGAGACTTGTAGGCTGCTAGGATAATTCCTTGCTTCCCATCAGTATTGCTTTGGTTTTCCACAGGTATAACTAGGAAATTCAAGTGTTTAATTAAAGTTTGTCTTGTATAGTTGTTAGACTAGGCTCATGTCCAGCATTATCATTTGATTCTAGTTTGCAGATTCTGCTGTTGATTTACAGAAACTTAAACTGGCATCTGCATGCCTCATGCCCTTGCTTACCCTCGCATTGCTTCACAGCCAGTACTCTCACACTGTTGTTTTCCCAAGGGTTATTTTCAAGCAAGCTCTGACAGCTGGTAGACTGCTCAGAAAGATCTATTTTAATTATTTGCTGTTTTCAGCAGAAGGTGTTTTAGCAGTGGGTTGGCGTGTTGTTTTTTTGGAAAGATTTCCCAAATATCCCAATATCCCACTTGCCAATTCCCACCACTTCAAAACTTAGAAGGTGTAAAGATATCCATTGTTTTTAATCACAGATTGCTGTTGTTCAGAGTCCAGTAACAGATGCTTTTCTTTATTTTTCCCTCAGCGAGCACTGCTAGAACAGAAGCAGAAAAAAAAGCGCCAGGAGCCATTAATGGTTCAGTCCAACGTGGACAGTCGCACAAGAACACGCAGAACGAAACACTCAGAAGAACAAGCGCCATTGGTTGAGTCATATCTTAACAGCAACAGCAGCACCATATATCATGGTATATGAATATGACCTACTGCATGCATAGTTACTGCAAATCGTAGTATAATGCTCTCTAAGTTAAGTTTATGCTATAAGGACAAAGGGGTATTTTAAGTAAATCAACAAAACAAATTTCCTCTCCTTGCTTTTCACTCGTAACAGCTTATCAAAGGTACTGAAATGTTATCTAAGAAATAGTATTGTATGGTACAGAGGTACTGTCCTTTCAGTAGAGTGAAGTTTTAATTTTCACAGCTTGGAAAAACAGACATTATCATGCTATAAATGGTAACATATTTCTTATCTACATTAATTGAACTAGATGTCGCAACAGTTTGCACCGTAGTGGACTTTCTGACTTAAGTGAGATTAACTGTTCTCTTAAGGTAAAACATGACCCTTCCTGTTACGTTATAGCACACCATTTACTGGAATACTTACTAATCTCTTCTCCTTAAATCAGTTTGTTCTACATTTTTATCTCAAACCCTTTCAATATTTCACAAGCTTTCAGAGAAGCAAAAAGATACGGTAACATTTCTCATATTCAACCTAGTTTGTTAATCTTTTGGGGATAGCTGTCCTTGCAATAAACTGTGCAGTTAGCAAAAGCCAATTTAGGAGAATTTAGTTACTTAATAAAGTGTTTTATCACCTTGTAAAACCCTTTGTTAGGAACGTTGCTCTTGAAAATATTATAAGAACTCCAGAAGTATCCTTTTTTGGTGTGGTCTTCTCTGGGCATGTGCTTAGTGTCTTAGGATACAGTGTTTGCATGGTATGTAGTTAGGTTTTAACGACCATTTTTAACTACAGTATTCAGCTTCGGGGTTGGCACTTTTTTTTCCCCCCTTCAATGAAAACATTTGTATGTGGGAGTGTCAGATGCATGAGACATCTGGGCTGTTTCTAAAGAACTATTCTGCTCTTTTCCGTTCATTTGTTTCTGTTATGGGCATGCAGATTTTAAGTTAAGAATGACTCTTTGATGGGATTTAACGGCCTTCTGAATGAACTACATTGCTTGGATGAGCATGTTTGTTAAATCAATTCCTGTACTGCAAACGCTACAAAAAGAACACTTATTTCTACCTATCCTCCTCCTCCTCCTCCACTCTTTTTTTCCTTGTATTGATTCTGCGTAGCACAAAAGCACTTGTTGATTTCAACAAATAATTGGATGCCTGTATGGTGATATCTCTATGGTACTTTACTCAAAGTAGGTCAGAGATAACATCTCAGCAATTCAGAGATGTTTGGTTTTCTGCGCTAGGAAATTCTCTTTCATACACTCCCGTAGCTTATTCTGATGCAGTTATCTGTGCTGCAGTGGTTCCCTGATGGGCAACTCTATACTGGAGTAAAAACTGATTTCATTCCAGAATAATTATCAGAGAGATGAGTAAAAACTCAAGGTCACTTTTGTTCTGGAATAGACCTCTGGGTGCCACATGCTTCTCCAGGAGACAGTTGCCCTTCCACTGAAGAAGTGGATCAGTTCTGCAGAATTCACTGTTCACAGAAATAATTTCTTCTCAGTTCTTGCTTTTCAGTTCCTGCTTATGCTTCACCTACAAGTAAGAATTTTCAGATCCTGCAGCATGCAAATGACTGGCATGTTGTAACATTTCCTCTTAAAACCTTTGGGTTATTGGTATATTGGCTAATAAACCAATAACAGTAACAGTATTTGTGTTATCTGCAGAAAGTGACATTGATTAGATTGAACAGGCCCACCAAAATTAAAATGGATCCTTGACACTCCAGTACATGAGTGGTTGGTTTGAGCTGGAGTATTAGCCAGAGGTAATGCCAGCTTGCCAGGTAAGTACTGGGAAATGTGGCAGCATCTGTAGATCAATAGGACCAAGCATTCAGGAAATTGCTTTAATTATTTGGAAGGGGTTATAGGGATATACTTAACGGGAAAATAACCTCTCGTTATATAATCTGTGCACCTTGGAACACAGGCAATCTTACAGAAGAAATACTTTCATGACAGCATTTCTAGGTAAGTCCCTGACAAAACTGAGTATGTAAAGGTAGCAGAAAGTTTTCATGTAAAATTAGTGTAGTGGCCTTTTTTATTTGCACTGAAATTAAGTTGTTAATATAGGTTGGGGACCATACTTGTAGGTTAGACTCTAAATTATCTGTCTGCTATTTCAAGCAATAAATATCCTTCCATTACTTTCTGTGATATTTGGCTCCAATTTCTACTATTACAAACAAAGCCACTCTTTGGCACTCCTTGGTATTCTTGCACTCTCAAATAAAGCCAGTCTTTGTTACTATTGCAATACCAAATACAACTTTGACACTATGTCATCATTACGAATAGCTAAATAAGAACTAATAACAATGTTTTGTATTGCAATTAACTTTATATTGTATATAAAAGAAGACAAAGTCATTTATTCAGTGGAGTAAATTTAATCCAGTGTAAGATAAATAGCAAATTGCTTTGTCTTCTTTCTCGTGTCCTAGTTTATTTTCAGTTCAGTGTCCTTCAGAAGGCATATTGCTACTTGCTTGTTTCAAGGTTTTATTAAATGTTGCTTGCTATTTTGTAATGCCTTCCAGTCACATCTGCTAGTTTGTTTTCATGTATCTTTGCACCCCTTATTTTGATTTTCTTTTAAAAATTTGAACAAACATTTTAGCGTGATACGGCATTGCAAAACTCTGCTATAAGTACAGCTTTTTCAGTCTGGATTGCAAATACATACCAAGCCATCCTAAAACCCAGTAACATGCAGAGATACGCTGCTTACTGAAACAGTTTAATTACACTATTTAATTACATGTAATGCAAATGATGAAAGACCATTTTAACAGGGAAGAGTAATTTTATTTCTATGAAAATGGTGCATTTCCACTGGGGAGAGATTTTTCTTTTTGCAGCTCTGAGGAAGGCAGAGATTTGAACAAGTGCCAGCTATGCTTTCATTAATATTAACATATTTTGTTGCAGCTGTGGCTTTTTCTTTTTAACTTGGAATTAAAAATGTTTTCAATTAGAAACTCTCTGAATAATTTTCATGGCAACTTCCAATTTAGAGATTTCGATTAACCATGTGTTAAAAGGCAAAATTACTTCCTTACTTTTCTTTTTTTGACATTTGGCAGCACATCTAGATGGAATGGTTGTCTCGTTTCTTGAAGAACAGACTTTAGGTAAAAGTCATAGCTCTGGAGGGTTAAGTTTGGTGTGTCATTCTGCTCTTTTACCATGAATGGTGAGAGGGGGTTTTCCGATGGGTGCCAGGCTGCCAACTTACAAGATGGCATGGATTAACCATTCTTTTAAAAACACACGTATTTGAGTGTTCGTCAAATCTGTGTGTTGCATCCCTGCGTTTCACTGACCTTGAAATGAGGTGTTAGTTTATTTTTTGAAGACAGCCGGGAATGTTCTGTGCACAAGACTATTAATATTGAGAGATCGGGCAGCACTCCAAGTATCATGTGGGCAAAACACTTAACTCCCAATAAGCATATATTCTGAAATCTCCCTTTTGGCCGCAGTCTCTTTACCATTCATCCTTTAAAGCATCTTCTTAATTTATCAACAGTCATTACCGTGCTAGTACATTTCCAAAATAAACTAAGCCCGTAGCAGCAGAGAACAGCAGGTAGCAAGTGGTTTAGAAGTCTTTTTGTGGTCCTTGGCACTGGAAAATTTAAGAAAGTTTAGAGGCAACTGAGAGAAGCTGCTTGAAAAACACCCTTCTCTTTGCTTTAAACTTTTACTTAAAATATTTTTACTTCTTACAATTCAGCGTCAGGGAAGGAGCAGGAGCCTGCATGTCCCAAAGGGACAGGGAGCCCTGAGGCACCATCCCACCGGGTCCGAACACAGCTGGCAGAGCTGGCTGCTGCCAACAGCATCCTCTGTGATCCCAGATGCAGCAAGGGATGAACCGGGGTCCCCCCAGAGTGCCAGACAGGGAGGAAGGGGATGGGGCCAGGAGTCAAGGCTGCAGTGTACACGCGAGGGGTCTGTTGAGTGGATGAGCTGCCGACAGCGTGCCACCAGCATCATCCCAGGAACCACAGCTGGAGACCAACCCCATGGCCCTGGCTGAGCTGAGATCGATCCCTCGGTGGGCAGGGAGTGGGTGGAGGCCACAAGGGAGGCTGGTCAGGGCAATGAAAGCCTATTAGTGCCTCAGGGCCCTGGTACTCAAAATAATGATGTTATTTCTTGCTGTCCTTAATCTTCCTGGTAGAGGCTTTTCATGGATAATTTTATCTTCCCTTATTAGTTGTCTACTTCCCCAAAGAGTCTGATTCATTGCCATTAGCTCTCCATTTCACATGCTGCCTTTTCTTCTCTGCTCAGTGGTCAGACAGCAGATGCCTGGGAGTTAAGAGGAAGCTTTTGTTTAATTCATTCCTTTGTTCTTTCAAAGAAAGTCTCCTTATGGCAATGAGCTCTTGATAATGTCCTCAAGCACCAGCAAGTTCTCCTGTACACTTGTTCTTTTTCTCTCAGCCCGTTCACGTGCACCTTCACTTAGAGTATCTTCACCGTTGTAAAATCAGCCAGGTCAGTGCATCGGTGTTAGCTACAGAAACTGCAAGGAGTCACAGTGACTTTACGAGTGATAAAATATTCTGAGTCTGGAATCTGACAGTAAAGTGCTAGCTGCAGGGGCAATGCCTTTGATTGTAAGCATTTTGAATAAGAAAACAAATATTTGTTAAGTAATCAAATAGTGCCTAACACACTAGCATCCTCGCCCTAATTCAGGCCCTTGTATTTATCTGATTTTATCATCAGTGTTTTTTGTTTTTGTTTGTAGGCCTTCTATAAAAACTGATAAAATATTTCATTTTACTCTAAAATATGCTGGTATTGCCCATCTTCTGGAGACTTCTTATAGGATCCATTGACTTCTAAATGAGCGTAAAAAATGCTAAGTTAGTATCATAATCTAAATAGATTAAAAAAAAAAAAAGAATGACAGCTCAATTAAGCATTAATATTCACTAAAGCTAACATTACAAAGAAAAGTAGCAAGACATTTCTATGGTGAGATGGAAGAGTGTCTCAGACAACAGTAGGAAAAGGACAACTAATTTGCACTGATTTGTTAAAACTTGCTCTTGACTGAACTGTGTTTTAGCGTTCTTTGCATGGCACTCATTCTGGATTTCACTTTCACCATGAGAGGGCATTAATAAAAAGAGTGGATATTTGCTTTATTGAACTGAGCCAATGATGTGCACCACATAACTTCCCCATCTAGTTCAGCCTCTTTCTACCTGACGTGTTTTCCAGGCAGACTGTGCAGTGTTTTAATGTATCCAGTTCTCTGTGTGTGTGATTTTTCACTTTTTTCATTCTACATATAAGGTGCCAATCAAAAATATTGTTTTCTTTTAGTGCATGGCATTTTTATGTGAGAGGGATTGGTAAGTTTTGATTGATAGCTTTTGTTTCTTCCTCTAAGATTGGAAGAGTGTACAAAGTACTCATAGCAAGAAAAATGGGCATGCAAATGAAAAGAAAAAAATCTGCATTTTCATTGCTTGGTACTTTGAAACTAATTTCCTGTGTGAACTTATGTTCATAAAGGCCAGATGGAGAAGCATGCTTTTCATTTTCATTCACTTGAATATGTGTGGATAACTATCTTTCAATAGTTGTTTGTTGTTTTTTTTTTTTTTTCAATTCTGTGTTGTCTGCATTACAGATTATTCACTCACTTAGAAATTGCATAATTTTCTTTAGATGTGGGTTGTAGCTCTGCCCCTGTAACATGCTTTGCTGTCCAGCACAGAACTGTTTAACGAGAGAGACTTCTTTTCCACACTTTTAGCAGTTAGACCATTGTCAAGGACACAGCCCTTTTCCACTTTGATGTGCAGTCATTTTTCACTCATCCGGTACTGTGTTAGTAGCCTACTTGTTAGTTGTTCACCTTTTCCTCTTAGCTCAGGTTCTGAAATAATTTTATGGAACCTAACCTAAATATAGTGACTTTTGCTCTTTTCTGTCTCCCCAAAAGTATTTTCAGTCATACCATATTGAGGTTAGTAATCAGCACTTGATTGAACAACACTAGAGTTAAAACCATGTCACTGTATTATTTGAAAGCTTGCCATTGATCTCAGAGTCATTTTTTTGCAATTTATGGGACCAAAAGAGAATGAAACATCAGGTCTGACAGTCCAGCATTATTTGCTGTTTGGAATTCTGTCTCGACACAGTGCATCCTGCTCTCATTTCTGTCTTGTCTAAATGCAAATCCTAGTACAAACAAATCTAATAGAAATTGAAAAAATGTCTTTATTTTTTTTGAGTGAAGATTTTAATAATTTGGAGTTGGAAATACGGGGCAATTGAGTGGATTTTCAAACGTAGTCTCCTAGTGTTTAAGATAAAGATCAATTGGGATTTTTAAAGTTCCCTTTTTTTATTGAAATGAATGCATTTTTGAGTGACATTCGTGGAAAGTCCTTCCCTGAAGCTGCGTGTAAAATTCTTAATTTATTCGTTCTGTGCTACTGCTATCATTATTTTTAACTTCTTAATATCCAATTAAGGACATAATCATATTGTCAGTGAATATTATCCAGGGAGACCAAAGAAAACATTAGTGACTGGACGAGCCTTAGCCAATTTCTGCTGTTTTTTGAGTAATTAATAGCTAAGAATAAAATGGTGGGTTTTTGTGCATGAGGCAGTATTTTGGGATTAGATTTGGACTTATTCCAGAGGTAGTGATTTAAATGTAATGTTACAGGTCAAAAAAGCATCCTTTAGAAACAGGAAATTCCGTGCTAATTCTTTCATGAACACAGTTGTAGTATCAGCACATTTATGGGTTAAATTTTATTTTACAGCCTCCACCACTTCTGTATGAATGTTCTGTTTGCCATATAGAGCAGTGATGGTATATGCTCGGAATGGCTACTGGACTGAAATCTGGCCTTATAGATGAAAGTAATGCAAATATTTTCTTCTCTGGCACTTGGAGTACCTATTGCTGTGCTTACAATCAGATATCTCTTGCTGGAAGTTACGGGACAAAATTAATTCACAAAGCTTTAGGCTTTTACTTGTTAGATCAAAAGACAGCTGACAAGATGGTGCAGATAAGTCTTTAATTTTTCAATGAACAATGTCAGAACATTTCATCCCTTGCTGATTAATCATTCCTTTGGGCCAAGTAGATTAAGTTTCATCTGAATGAATGAATATGGCTGTATTTAAAAGGATTTAGAGACCTGACCGGTCATTTAATGTTGGTCATTTGTAAAGTACTGAATTTCAGTTACATGGAGGATTATCATCTTTAAATCAATGAAAAGAACATATCCTCATTTTTAAAGAGAGACTAAGCTATAAATATAGGACAGATTGCTGGGCTGACCAATCCTACCTATTTAAAGACTGTTCAGCAGGGATACTTTGCTTCCCTGCTTAGTCCAAGGCTGCCATGCCTGTGGAAACAGAAGACCGTGCTGCTTTGGATGTGCTGTTTTCCCCGTCTTGCTGTGCACTTGCTCCTTTGGTTCTGTCTTGTTCATTTTCTCAGTGCTCTGTGGTGCTCAGCAAAAGTACTGCCGTCTTGGGATTTGTGTTCAGTAAAGATGGAACTGAGGAGTTGGGCAGCAACGAGTCATTTTTCTAGGCTGTTAATCACTCATGCCTCTACCGATTTCATGTATATACTCTAAAACTTGAGCTCTTCCTCTGTGTAGTGAAACAGGGGTATGTGTTTAGTGAGTGCCTCGGATGCTCATTGTGCAATGCTGTTCATACGGGGCTGCTGAGCTGGGGAGGGCAGCTGGGGGTTTGTATGCTGCAGTTAACACAGACATGGCTAAATCCATGTCATCTTGTTCCTCTGAGGATCCCCTTGGTGTTGTGGTTGCCATTCATGTGCCTGAAGGATTTGGTGAATGGGAAAGTTGCCTCATAGACCAGAAGCTTGGAGAGAGTTTCCTTCTTCAAGGGGAGGTTTCCGGCTGCCCACACATCGTGGGGCATCATTAGGTCAGGGTTTTTCAGGGTTTATGACTTTTGTCAGGGATGTTTTTAAAGAAATTTCTTTCCAGTTAGGATCCTTAGTGGGCTTTATTTTTTTTATTATTATTATTTTAAAGAAAGCACTTGAATTTGAGGGAAAGAAAAGGATGATAGGATGCTGGCATCAAGTGCCAGGGTGATGTTCCTCTGAGATACACCACAGTGACCACACGAAGCTGGGGGCAGTGAAATTAACAGCAGCCAGCAGCTGATGCTAAGATTTCTTAGTGCTCGCCTACCGGTTGTTTTGCTTGGGGTATGAAGTTTGATGATTTCTTTCTGTATTTCACAAGGGTGATTGCTTTTATATCATTATAAACGCAGTGTTACTTGACTTGGTCTGGCCAGAGCAAAGAGCTGCTCTGGGCATTGCTTTCACAGATTGAAATATTGACCTCAAAGCGTGTCATGCGTTTAGAAAGAGATAAAGCCTCATTTTACTTTGAAAACAACCAAGATTATGTGAATGAATGCTGACATTCGTAGTTTGTGCTATGCATGATGTGCTGAGACTTCTCAAAATTAATTTGTAGGGAACAAAGTAGGAGGAGTTTTTTAGCTTGGGCTATAGTTTCTTCCATAAAATGCATGGCCGTCCTACTCATGATACTCTGGTATATTTGGTTGTGTAAATATGTTTTGAAAATAAAACTGATGATTCCTTGTTTATGGTTTTAGGATATCGTTTTAAGCACAGGCACTACGAAATCTAAATAAAGCTATTCAGCCTGCATGCTGCCACTGTTGAGCAGTCTGGCAGAGCTTTAGTGTAAGGAAATGTGCTTCCTGCAATAGCTCAGCAACACATTAATATTCTGATGTTATTTTTGGACTGAAAGTTAGGAGCTGATATATTATTGGAAGGAGGAAAAAAGTTAGGAAATACCTCCCAGTTAACCTAACACTTTTATTTTTTTTTTTTTACTGTAACTTAGCAATTTCTGGTTTATTTGAATCCCTTCTCTGCATGAATTACCTGAAATGCTAAATTCTGCGACGTCTGCTTACTTCTTTTGCCTTCGAAGAGTTCTCAATTCACTCTCTCTCTCTCTCTCTCTCTTTCTCTCTCTCTCTTGTCTCTCTGTTTTTCTTTTTGGTGGGGTGCCCTGAATCTCTCAAGCAGTGCAGGAGGCCGAACAGGAAGATGTAAAAGTGGTAGTGGATGCCCAAGCTCCGAAATCAACTAAAAAAGCCAAGGCAGCAGCTGCAAGCTGTCAGACTGGCAGCACCAGAAAGGAGAAAAAAGGGAAACACAAAGGTTAGCTGCATGCTGCTCAATGTCAGATGTTCAATTGACTGCAAAATGCTTTTTTTTTTTTTTTTGTCATTTTTAAATTCTTTGAACATCAATATTTTTCTGAAAATTGTCTGAAAGTGATATATTGAAATTTTTATGAGATTGGAAAATGTGTGTGGCTTGGACCTATCTCAGCAGGTGTGAAGGAGGGCTGAAATTTGTAAACCAAGTATTCTCCAAAGGAGCGTATTTATTAAAATACCAGAGGAGTAAAAGTGTCCTGATGGAACAGATGCTGATGTTTTCCTGCAGTGTTAAAGAACTGAGAATCACCGTAAACCAAGATGTTTTTTTCAATCTGCACACAATGTAATTTGGAGGAATGGCCTTAAATTGCAGTCATTCTGTCCAGGCTCTTACTGGGGTTTATGCTGCACAGCGTAGGGGTTAAGTGAGCATTTTGAAAATAAATTTGACAAAACCAAGGTAACATCCTCAAAGGGTTTCTTCAAGTTGTTCCTTCAGGGTTACTCTATCCTACCTGGCAAATGTATGTAAGGTGTTCGTATGAAAAATTCTCTGCGGTGACTTTGGGTCGGATTAGGTAGACAAAAAAAAATTATTGAAGAAAGTAATGACTGTCATTGATGAGTCTGCTAATGATAGTAATGACTAACAAAGGGAATTCTTGAGGTCATAGAATAGGGGCTATATATAGGAATTTTGCAGGACCAGAGCCTGTCTTATTAAAATTCATTAAACCGTATTGCAGCTTAATTCTTGAGATCTGAATCTACAGCTTCTCTCTGTCTGTAGTCCCTCTGGGACTCGGTGAGACAGGCTTTAGTGTCGGGCCCCGAGGTAATTAATTAATTCATTTATTTGAAGGAGAAAAAAAAAAGAAGTTGGTGTGTACTGATACCTAGGCTTAAAATAAGAAGTGAAAGTCAAGGGCATGAAGTTTAAGGTTTTTATCTCCTACATGAATTTTAAGGTTTTTATCTCTGATGGTGTGATTTATCACCTGTATGGACGCTGCCCTGTAGGCTTAGGGAGTGAAGTAGTGGAGTTTTCTTGAGAGATTGTGGGTCGTGTAGCTGCCAGAATCTTTAAAATCCTTTCCATCACCATTAGCTGCTTGAGAAGAGATTGATGTTTGTGCTTGTGGATTATCTGAGGGGTGGAGGGGCGAGATGACCACTTGTGTTAACATTTTAGCAATCTAGATGGTTCATGCTGAAACTCCAGTGTGTTCTGTGAAGGAACAGGCTGGATGCAGAGGGATGAATGCCCTTTATATGCGAAGACAGCATTTTAAAGGTTTCCGTTAGTATTTAGCTAGAGTGAGTATTACTTTTCTGAGCAGAGCAGAGCTCTTTGTGCTCGAAGAAAAAAGAGTCTTTAGACCAGATTCTATGAATAGTAAGCGAAGTCAGACCAAAAATCATTGAATTATACATGAATAGCTCTTGAAGCTGTAGTGCAATGATTGTGCTCTGGTCTTAGATGTGTAATGCCTTTTTAAGTGGCTTGAAGAATGATGAAGCTGTGATCAGAACAACGTGCTAAAGATAAACGCGAGGGAAATATTAGGCTTAATGAGGTTACACTGACATAAGGCAAGAGAAGGATGTGGCTAATTGCTCGTGTAGCTGATTGTTCCTCCTGAGTTAGGGGTCAGTGCATTTTGTAATTCTGTGATGGGTAGCGTGGCACTTATCAACTCTTCCTAAATCTGTGATTAGTACTGGTATCTCACTCTTAATGACATATCCAATATAATCTGCGCCTATTTTTAGAAAGGGACATCATTTTTGTGGGAAGAAGCCTGCAAACGCAGTAAATTGATTGTATTTTATAGTAGCTCAGCTCATTAAATTGGTATTTCTGGAAGGTTTAGTCTCCAAGTTTATTGTTGGGCATAATATTCAGTATTGGGAAAAATACAAAATGAAACAAATGGATGTGTAAAATGGTGAAAATAGTGGACTGAACTCCGGCTTCATTTGTGACTTGAGATGCTAGGAAGGGTGAATAAGGATATTAGTGAACCTGGTGTACGGTGTTATTAGATAGTCCAACAGAAAAGTAATGCAAATGAGTGAAAACAGTTACAACAGGCACCCTGCATAGCAATACGAATACAAACCTGAGCATCTTTAGAGTATTCTTTCAGAATTAAGATTCCTGAAAGTATTGTAGGCCCATAGCAGTGTGGGGTGGTTTGTTTTTTTTGTTTGTTTGTTGTTCTTTTTTTCCCCAGTACATGTTTGTGAATTAAAGCTATCTGGTAGAGTGTATTTTTGGCTTTGTGCAGTGAATTGAGTAGAAACAAATCAGGAAGGTAAAAAGAACCTTAAAAAAAAAATAATGCAGAAAACTAGGCAAAGCCAGGACCTAATTCAAAGTGAATCTGATATGAAAATTCAGAAATTCATTCCCTGAAGTTTTTTTTTTCTAGCTGAACCCCTTGCACTTGCAGCATGTAAGTACGTTCTAGGAAACATATTACCTACTCCATTTATGAGAGTCGGAAAGCAAATGAGCTGCTCTGAAACACGGCACTTCTTCTGCCTGGATGGCTATTTCGTGTTTTGATTTGGCTTGCTTCTTCCATGTTGCTTTTCTCTCTTTCACGCCTGCTCGTCTGTTTTGATTTGTGCATCCTGTCTCATTTTCATATGTAACAAGCAACTACATTAATGCTGGCCGACTCAGAAAGCAGCACCATTGGTTGGATAAGCAACATTTTTTCTCACTATAAGACTTCCTTTTCTGATGGGAATAAAAGAGTTTGTGTAGAGTAGATTTATCTTGGCTTCCCCCTGCATTAAAGAGAAGGGGTAGGAGGAGGAACAAATTTGTTTCCACCAAGAAAAGCCCAGTTGTTTCCAGATCTGACAGCCCGTTCAGGCAATGCTTTGGCAACGCGTGAACTTGACTGGGAGGACATCATTTGGCCTCCACAAGATAGAAATTTATAAAAGCACAGTTCTCTAGTTTTCAAGTTAAATGTAGATGCTTGGTGCTCAAGTACTTGCTTTTAAGTGACCTAATACTGTGTTAGCGAGAGTCCTTCCTTTAACTAAAATTTGGACTAAATCACCTCCAGATGTCCTTTCTTAACAAAATTTGTTTTTTTCTCCCCTTTCCTTAACAAGCAAATACCTTTGTGGTTTTGCATTTACTTGAACCCATATTGCTGGTTGCACAGCCCCTAAGAGAACAGGTATATACTGGGAAATGGCTTATAAAATATTAACAACTGCAATATACTTCAGGTTATGTGGGCCTAAAAGTATAACAAAAATGCCCCCCACTCCCCACAAACATTTTCTCTTTTGAGGAGAGTTAACACCCAACAGTGATTTTTCTCTCTCTTTCTTTTTTAAGCAATAGAGTTCTAAATTCCTAAAAGCTGTAATTTCCTGGTACTTCATTCTAGCTATTTTATTAGAGCTTCCTAAGCAAACATTCTGAGAAATAACCTTTTTCGTTTATTGATTTTTACAATATTACTTTCCTCTCCTGTACCACTGTTCCAGAGGTAAACCTTATTATACTCAGTGTTCTTACGTCTGGATAGGTGTGGATTTCAAAAATGGAATCAACTCTTGTTTTCGTCTTTTTAACATAAAAAGATCTCTTGAGACAATAAAAGCAGAAGGTTTTGCTTTCAGCTACATTCTTTAAAAGCTGGAAATTCTCTTTGTTTTGGTGTCAGTTTAATAAAAGTAGTTTTTTTCTGAGGATAAAGTCCTTGTCTTTTGCAGCATTTGTGCTCCCACCCCTACGCTGGAGGAAGTGCTGCTCTGCAATTTGCAATTGCAGCTTTGCTGCTGGCTGCAGCCTTGAGTGTTATCCGTGTCGGTATGACTTCTGTTGCAGACCAGTGTTTTGTCTAACCTGGTGTCATGCCTCTGAAGGCACATTTAAAATCAGAAATGAAGAAAAATTTCTAGTGTCAACTGCATTTGCTGTCAGCATGCTTGCAGAGGAAGGACGTGCCTGTTGCAGAACCCCTGCGTACAGCTGCTGAAGTCCGAAAATGTGGCTTGAGGTCTTGGTCTTCCAGAGACCTCCTGCCTGCTTCAGCCACCTTCGTGGGTCTGATACTCAAAAGGCTTAAATACAGTCTTAAACCTTAGTGTGTGAGCAATATAGCTGATCTCCAATGTTGAATTTGTCTTAAGTACTCTATAAAATGAAAACGGGATTTTTTCTTTCCTGCAGATCTACTTTGTACAGTGGGGACAGAAATACTTGTTCTCTATGCCATGTACCTTTCCTTGTATGTATTCTCATTTGTTATTTAGTCACTGAACTCAATTAATTGTCTCTGATGATACGGTTCTTTTTAGTTTCTTTCCTAATTTGCAGCTGTCCTGTGAAGAAGTACTTAATTTACAATAATGGTTATCTTCAAATAATTTAGAAATCTGTCTTTTTGTGTTGTCATAGGTACAGTAGAGATTCTTTGCAAATAATCAGTTAATCATTCTTTCCTGTACTTATAACCTCTTTTAAAAGAACCAAGAGTAAATAACATTTGCTGAATTTCGTAGCAAGATGTTTGCATGCATAAATACATGCAGGAATGTGATGTATATAAATACAATTTGATTCTTTTCTTGAAAGATCCAGTTACTGGGGATTCATGTAATATACAGTCAAATGCTTTTATGCCTATAGCTTGTTGCCAGGTTGTCAAATTTTGAATCCCTAACTTAGTCAAGACTAATACTGGGCATTGTCCGCTCTTGTTTATCAGCAGTACCTTTCTTCATGTTGGTTCTGGTACTCATCTATAGGCAGTGGTTGCTTATCTGTTGCCTCTCTAAGCTTTCCCTGGTCATACATAAATACATAGCTTGTTAATATGTAGTCCTTTCTGCTTTTCTGTCCACTCTCTCTGCTTCCCTCTCCAAGTAAAAGTTTTACAATGTCATTTTTTTTGTTACCTCTTGAGCAATGAAAGATTTTGCATGTTATCAATACTGTCTGTAAGATTTCAGGTGCTAACATAATGCAGGTGTTGATAATAGTAGTTTGTAGGATGGAAATGCCACTGAATGCCAGTATATTATTTATTTATTTATTTATTTATGGTATCTCTGGGTTTCCTCTGAGACATGACTATGTTAGAGTTTACCGGAAGGCTCTTACTGAAGGGACTGATATTCTGGTGGTATTTTCAGTCTCCTTCTTTCTCCCCTGCTCTCCTTCACAGTTGCCTAGAGGAAAACATAAATAATTCCTTTTCTTCTTAACGGGTATTCAAAGACATCACCATTGGTTTTTCTTTACCTGACTTTTGGGAAAAAATGTTTGAAAATCATGAATCTAGCTATAAACTTTTTTCTTTATGGCACAGCCTGCTCATCTTTGCCTTTTCTGACACCGTTCTTAAACAAGGAAGCTTATAGCTACAGGCGTGATGGTTTGCTTTTATTGCTCAGTGAACTGTCTGTCCAGTAGGTGTGTGGAAGGACGAGAAGTCAGTGAGGCAAAGAGAGCGAGAACACAGAGAGAGATCCACCTCAAGTATCAGAATTGTGCAGGCTTGAAAGTGCTTTCAGACATTGTGTTAATTATGGTCAAAATGTCTTTTGAATTATCACTTTCCAAATAGACATAACATGATAAATATAAAAGAAATGTGTTTATCTGCTTGCATTTAATACAATTTTACACATGCGTATACAGCTGCATGAATGCATGCACACACACAAATATTAAATGGTTAATCCTGCATTTGCTGGGAACCATCTATAGCACCAAATATATTTGCTGGTTTTTAATACAATACTATAATACAGCAGACGCTATTTTCTTTTTTTTTTTTTCTCTCTGCCTATATCCCCCATTCTCCTAAATGGGGTCAGCAGCAGAACCATTCGTAATGCTTAATAACGCACTCCCCCAGTGATGCGCTCCACAGAATGCTGAAATTGATTTTTCTTCTTTAAAAGTGTGACCTGCCAGGGTAGCCTTTGTCCTCCTGCCTGATGGTACGCGATGTTCCTGACAGCACGGGATGTGAGCGCAGCTGTGCTGCAGGCATCAGAAAGCAGCAGCCTCAGTGCAGTGTCTCATGCCGTCAGAGGCATTTCCTTGCCGCAGATCAGTGTTTGCTTTGAAGAAGAAGAATTAAGATGTTTTGTTCCCTTTGGAATGGGTTCTCCAAATCAGGTTTCTAGTGTCCCAAACTTAATAAGGGAGTAGATACGCACAAGGTAGGAGCCTTTTGTTAAATTTATGGGTGCTTAACGCTTGAAATTCAGAGTGTTATAGTGAGAACCTGACTTTAGGCAGTCACCTTAAAGTTGATGGATAAAGCTGTTAAAAATACTGCAGTGGATCTGAGCAGCTCTCCTGTCTGTTCTAGAGCACCTTTGCTGTAGTACGTATCCTGAAATAACTCACTGTCAGTACAAATGCTATTCACTGCCATATTATACCTGCAACATCGGGAATTACGCTGTTCCATGTATAATTTGTCCCTGCTCACGTACTGTAATGAAGAGTGGTTTTATTGCCCAAATATGTATGCAAATTTTTGGATGCCATAAACATAACATAACATAAACATAAACAGAAACAAAAGTTTCCTTGTGTTAGTGCTTTTCTCAGTTTCACTGCTTAGTTCACTGCAGTCATTGCTTTTATAGGGTTTGCCTTTGTTGTTTTTCTGTACAATAAATGACCCGATGAAATTCCTTAAGGTTGTACTGTAAGGGGAGATAAATAGCATGTTAAGTTTACCTTATCTGCAGCTTTCAGTGTTTTGTTTTGTTTAGTTTTGTTTTTTTTTACCTCTTTTGGAACTAGAATCTTTAAGGTCCCTTCCAACCCAAGCCATTCCGTGTTCTTTATTTAACTTAGCCCGTGTAAGATTAAAGTGTGGGTGTATGCAACATCTGTGTCATGCTGTACGAGTTAGAATGTTAGCTAAGAAAAATGTCAACAGTGAACAGATTTGTCTTGTAAATTGTCAGACTCTTTGACATAGCAATCTGGTTGTCCGGTAAACTAGAATTCCTTCAGACAGCACGAATTTTTGTGAAGCTGAATGCAGATTTTATATTTAGTTTTTAGTAATTTAGTAGTGAAGATTGTGGATTGCACTTGTTGCCCAGGATGGAGTCTGCCAAGCCGCAACAGCTCCTGAAAGATGACAACCAAGGTGAGAAGAGCAGGAGCTCTTAGGCAGCAAATGGCATAAAAGGCCAACACTAAACTAGTAGCGTTCCAAACTTCAAAGGGGATACTGAAACTTTTGAAGAATTTGGAATGATTTGAAGAGTGGGGGATCTGAAGGCCAGGAAAACATGTGGAGACATAAACTTCAGTTCCTTTAATTGATCAAAGATAAGGTTAAGAGGTGCTTTGATGAGGACTGACTTCTGAAAGGGCAAGGCGCTTGATAGTATAGGAGGTCTATTGCCTAGCTGATGAAGGTGTAAAAATAATCAGGTGGCCAGAACTCCTTAGGCCAGTTCAGACGGAGTCACTGGTGCTGAACACTGGGGTAATTTATCATTAGAGCAACGGTTGTGGGGTTGCAGCGCATTCTGCATCACAACGAGAGCCTGAAACTCTCCTTCTACAAAGGTGATAGAAACATTTCCATCTACTTCATGTAGGTGTTCAAGGTTGGATGGTTTATTTGTTGCTAGTTTTATGGTAACTAAATCAGAACTTACAGGGTAGGTGTAGAATTTGCCAGATGCAGCAGAGTCAAGAATTCCTTCAGGCCTTGAAATCTGAATTTGTGAAGTGGCAGTCATGTCTGCTTTGGTTTTGTCTCTCTCTTTTCCAACTAACCTGAAAGCTTTGAAATACTTCTGCAGTCTTGTTAGGTGGTAGCACGGTTCGTGCTGCTGCTGATAAAGTGGACCACTTTATTTTCCAGCAGTGCTTCGCACCACAGTGGCAGTAACAGTAAGTATGGTGAAGTACAGTTAAGCATGCTGATGTGCAATCCAGTTGTCTTTTAATGCAAGTTGACAGCTGCTGGCAAAAAGGGTTGAGATGGTAATCTTGGAGACTTCTGCTACATATCACAGGCTGAAAACGTAGCCCAACAGGTAGTACTCCTTCGTACGGGATTTATTCTGCTCCATTTGGTCTGAGGAGCACCATATTCTTTTACTGAAATAGCTCTTTGTAATGCTTGCTAATTCTCCATCACGTTGCTTATTAACAAAGCTTTCAGAACAGCAGCAGCATACAGGCTTAAGTTACTTACTCTGTAAATGATAGTACCGTTTCTATTGGTGCCGAAATGCATTTCTATATAGCTGGTTTATTTTATTTATCAGCACTTCATTTTAGCTAAGAGTGGCACATTTGCAATCTGATATTTCAGCCTGTTGTCCTGAAGAAAGAAACTAAGTTAGCTTGTGATAAGAATACTCCTTCCCCACCCCATTTTTTCAAAGTTTCTGAAACTTTGAAGAATGAGTTCATAATGGTAGCCTTTGTGTCTTAAAGGGCATAATATGGGGCTCAGGTTTATCTATTTCTGAACCAGTTGTGACCTGCTAGGAAAGCTGCATCTTTGCCTATCCTCTCCAATTGATTTCTGTAAAGTGTGGCAAGTGGGGAATGAGACTTTTGCCTTGGGGGTTGTTGTAGTCTTGCTTAAGTCTATAAAATATTATTAAATATGAGCATGTGATCTTCGTTTCTTAGAAAAGATGCTTTTTATGAGGGAAGGATTCTCTTTGCAGTAACTTCTTGACACAATGACAACCAAGGCTTTTGCTGTTGTCTGACAGGAATTGATGGCCCAGCTGCTTTTCAAGATGATGTTCAGAAGACAGGAAGTCAAGTGCAGATTCTCACTATTGGGCAATCTAGCCATGATGAAGATGATGGAGAGAAGATGGCTAGTGGCCAACAACAGCAAAGCAAACAGGATCTTAGAACAGCAATGCAGAAGAAGGGTAAGTAGCCAAAGCCACCTTTGGATTCTCAATGCTTCTTTTATGTATGTTGACTCCTCTTCCTATTCCCAGGCTTAGCCCTAGCCTAAGCAGAGATCGGTACTCTGTGCTTCTCCCTTTCCAAGCCTTTTAGGCTTTGTCCTATTCTGTCCGTGAAAATAATGAAGTTCTCTCTTGTCCCAAGGAACAAGAGCCCTCCAGACTCTCAGGGATGCGGTGTTCCCATCTGCAGTGCAGTGCTGCTTTTGAAGCACCAAGCAGATGCTAATACTCATATCCATCTGCTACGTTTTGATATATGACTCTCAAAATCACATACTTGAGGGCTGAAGAAGAGTATGGAATAACAACATTTAAACTAGAATATTAATTTTAATTTTGCTGTCAGCTAAACTCTTCGTAGTTTCACAATGTGTGTTCATGCTTGCAGAGGTGAAAATTACAAAACTGCATTCTGCAGCGTTTCTCACGCACAGTTCTGAAATGCTCTGGATTTTTTTTTAATTTTTTTTTTCTGAAGGCATGCATGATTTGGGAGCTAGATTGTGTATGTACGCATTCATGCATCTATGCCTTCCTTCCTGCAGTGCTATTATGTCTTGTTAGACATTAACTGTAGGAAGGAAAAAATCCTAAAATCTTCACAAAGCTTTTACTGAAGGCATTTACTTAGGGGTTGTTCTTCTTCAGTGTATAGCTTTTGAAGCTAGGATAGCCTGAGCCAAGAGTACTCTGATGCTTTAAGAATAAACTCCTTGTGTATAAAGAGCAAAATATAAGTGCAAACTTGACTGATCTAAAATAGACTATTCATACCTAAATGCACGCTTCTTGTCTGCAGAGCAGTTCTCACTATGATCCGTTTTCTCTGGGACATCACTCTGCAGATGTGAGCAGCTTCAACTGAAATGGGCAGGTTTTATCCAAGTGGGGCACTTCCTGGGCATTTGAGTCAGAGGGATGTTGGCATGACTAACTAGTGCTGATCTGTGTGGTGATTGTGTTGCCTTAGACCATGGCTCAGAATTTTTAATAGCCAGGCACACTACTTGCTAAGGCTGGTTGACTTTAAAAAAAAGATTATCAACAGACTTCTCAAATTAGGTCAGAGCACTCAGGTTTTTACTCTGGGGTACATTTCTATTTTTGATGTTTTTTCCAGGTTAACATATATTTTTATTCTCTCCTTTATTTCGCCAATAAAATCAATAAATAGTATGACCTTTTTTAACCCCTCTCTGAGGATACTCCTGATCAGAACACAACACTGCTAGGGCTGGTAGACTGGTATGCTTCAAACCTATGGAGGGGCTTTGTTTTGGGGTTTCCTGATTTTTGAGAACAGAGCTATCATCTGTGGGACACAAACGTATTAAGACAAGACTCCAACTAGTAGTATTTCTCTAAAATATTTTTTACTTTGAAAATGTGGTTTGCCAAATGGTACTGATAAAGGAGGCTTGATAGACTGTTTTGAGCATCCCAGAAGTCATGGGAACCTTTACGTAGAACTAGAGCTTTTCATTAGTTTCTCACTCTTGCTTCGTGCTTCTGGCATGTCTTTATTGGCGTATCCTCATTGGTTTGAAAAAACCTTTAGAATTGCTGTCTCGCATTGGTGGTCCTCTTGCATGGAATAGGAGCAAAAGGAGAAAATCACAGAGGTGGCTGCTAAGTGTCCTGATGGGAAAGGGCAGGGCAAGCCCCATTAGGTTTGTTTAGCTCTGATCTGTGCCTGTTCTGCTCTTTGATTCTAACTTTGTGGAGAGAAGCCTCTCTCAATATGTGTATTTCTCCTCACTGAGGTTCACCCTGCAAGTTCAGTTACAAGACAAAGAGGCCGTAGGCTACTTGAATGTGAAGAGAATATGCCGCTTGCAAGAAAATGCCAAACATTTTATTTGATTTCTCCATCTGTTGGAAGTTGGCATAGCTAGAATCATTTTCTTCTTGCAGGAAATATTCATCCTTTAGATTTCAGGAGTCTTAATACATAGAAGTCATTGCTGGCAAATGAGTCACTAGGACAGAGTCAGACTTCTGTAAGTTTTAACACCGGATAATTAACATTCACTCTTCATGTTTATCAGTTTCCTCCATTTCTCTGTAAAGACTTGGAATGAACAATTTGGTTGTAGTTCTTTGCCACGTGAAGTTACAGCTGTTTCGAAACTTAGGGAAGGAATAGATTTAATTTCTGGGCTGAAGAACAACACAGGAGCTCTTTGAAGCATTCTCCCCCACAGGTCCTGAGTGCAGACTTTCTAAGACAGGCACAGAATTTTCACCACCAAAATATTGGTGGTGAAATACATAGCATGAATGTAGAAATAAACTACATTTAGAAATAAACTACTATTGAAAATAAACTATGTCCATGCTAGCATATCCAAGTGTGGCTTTTCTGCACAGATGCCAGCTGAAGAAATGGATTGCCTCTGTTAACCATGCATATTTGACTAGAACATCGGCCGTCATTATTAAGAACTAATGTTTGCAATTAATGAGCGTGTGATTAATAATGAGTGAGTTCTGCAGGCTTTAAAAATACCTCTTGACCTGTGAACTCAGCCTTATCCTGCATAACCAGATCCTATTGAAACTTTTTGCTGTCATGCTGGATGGTGTACGTGCAGACTGGGGGAACTGAAGAAGTAGATAATGAGACCATTTGCAGTGCAACTGTTCCTGAATAAATATTTGTGTAAAATCTGTGTATATCAGGTGTGTCTATCAGCTTATTTTGTGCATATTAGAATTCAAAAATAGGCCAAAAACTTACCGTGAAGGGCACGCCATTCACAAAAGTGTTTTAGCACGGCTGGTAAGCTTGAGCTCTGAATGAGGGCTTTATGACTTTATTCAAAACACACCAAAGAAAGTGACAGCAGGTATAAGCAGGTGGAAGGTGAATTTGATTATGCAGAAAGACACGATGTCCCTAATTGAAAATTGTGGCAGCAGTTATTTGGTCCCCTTGAGTAAGCCTTTAGTCCTGTGAGGAGTCAGGCTTGTTCACACACTTAAGGGTTTGCAGAATCAAGCCCATGGATTTTTTCCTTTCCCAGATCCCCATGCAAATACATCCTGGTCCTCTTCCACCTCCCAATCCAGTCTTGTCGCCCTGGATCATGTTCCTGGTAAGTACAGAAGGAAAAAGTTAATTATGCCCATGCTTTTTAGCTCTGGAAATCTTTGCATTTTGTTTATCCTTCTGCATCAGACTTACCAACAGTGGAAATTCAGGACCAAGTTTTTTCTATTTTTTGGGGGGAGAAAAAAATGCTGCGTAGGTTGCCTCTGATATGTGAAACCTGAGTACAGGGTGGCTTCATCTGCATGACACTCCTTGAAAAACTAGGCCTGGCAAATGTCCCACCATTGACACTTTCTGCTGCCAAATCCTGTTTGATGTTCAAAGTTTTGTTCCCCTTTGAAATGTCTGAGGTTTTGAATTCTTTTAAAGTCAAATTTTTAAGTGCTCTAAGGCAGTTCCTATGGCCTGCACTGATACCACTTTTTACATGGAATAAATATGCATAAGAACACTTCCTTGATGTGAATGTTTTCCTCTCACTGTGAAGATCTGGGCTTTATCCGATCTCCTAGGAACAGTTAACAGTGTGCTGTAGAAGGGTTTGTATTTTAATTGGTACGGTTTCCAAATGGCTGTCACAGGTTGTCCACTCAGCTTCAATTTCAGGTGTAAGATTTTCGTTGTGTTTGAAGTACTTGATGGGATTTAGAAGATTTGAATTTATTTTCTAGCTGTGTATTGTTCTTGTCTCAATGTGTACCTCAGTCCTCCCTGTGGAATGGAAACCATGCTATTCCCTTTCTCATTTGCTGAAATGTGTTGGCTTCTCATGCAGGTGCTGTCTCAGCCATGTATTATTTGTACAGCGCCTCATATAGCGACCCCCCCACGCACACACCCTCTCTCACCTGTAAGCCTAAAGGTGCAACAGCATAAATGGTGTTCTACATCACGTATGGGCAGATTCAGTGTGTCAGTATTTCATAGGGCGCTGCTTTCTCCTCAGGCATTTCAAGCAGCATGAATTTTGATGAGGAAGAGGATGAGGAAGATGAAGACAGCTCCAGCTCTTCACAGCTAAACAGTAACACCCGGCCTGGTTCTGCCACAAGCAAGAAATCCAATAAGGTAAGGAGTCAGTACCAAAGCAGGAGCATGTTGGTTTCTGTGTACTGCATCACTTCAGAGAACAGTCAGGACAGGCCTGGCTTTCCTGTTTTGTTCTCAGTATACACGAAAGCATCTCTGAAGTGATTTACTGTGATAGTTCTCAGTTCACAGAAGCAATGAAAATAATGACTAGGAGTAATGAATTGCAAATATTTTCTGAACTTAAATGAAGAGAAAGGTAAACAGTAAATATTTACCTTTCTGCCTCTTGTGGGTGCTCAGAAGGGTCTCCTGCCTTTTTCTCATCATTTTCCCACCCTGCTCTTGCTGCTACTATCTAAAGGTAAAATAAGGCTTCAAATATTCTACATCACGAGCTCTTGCTAAACCAGTGGATGGTGGCTCACTCTTTTATGTACTGCACCAAATTCTCGTCCCTTTTGGAGTTCTCTCTAGCTTAATCCGTCTCTCACCATCCCATTTCTTCCTTTAATCAAAGACCATCACTGTTCTTGGATATGAACCTTCTCAAAAGAGAAATACGTTGAGATGGGAAAGTGTGAGCCAGGGTCTGCTTTGTAACATTACAGCAATCTGATCGTGCAGCTGCCCTGTTCTTTGCCAGATGTGTCTGTTTGCTCAACGTCAGTAGGATAGAGAAATTCTCTATGGGCCTTTGGTAGCCAAGAACTCAACCAACTGGATAGGGAGAGGTACTTAGCTTGGTAAGTTGCCTTGAAGCCTTGAGCTATCAGAACAGAAAAGACAATGTGTCCTGTTTGTTTGTTTGTTTTTAGTGCAGCTGTCATCAACTGCCACTCCCTTGTACCTAAAACCTTGTAACTCAAAGCTGAGGAAACCTGAGTTTTGCTTTCTGTTTTAGGAAGCGGCCTCAGCCCCTAGTCCTTCCACAAATGAGCCTCTCATAGATGTCGATGACCTGGAGGAATTTGCTGTAAGACCTGCTCCACAGGGTGTCACCGTCAAATGCAGAATCACAAGAGACAAGAAAGGAATGGATCGAGGGATGTACCCTACATATTACCTCCATTTGGAAAGGGAGCATGGTAAAAAGGTCATAAAATACCTTGAATGGCATATCAGTTGCATCTGAATACATATATATATATATAAAAAGTCTGAAGAAGTCTTACGAGGAAAATATAATCTTGTATTTTATATGCCTTTTCACTAAGTTCTGCCCTACTGTCTTTCAAAAGCAAAACAACAGTATCAGTTTGTTCTGCTGCCCGTCTTCATATGCCTAATCTTTGGCCTTAAATAATCCATGCGTGGCACCTTAATGTGACAGCTGCATTCTGTGGCCTGAAAAGCATCTCTTTCAATACCAGTGGAAGGGAGTGCAACCTAGAATTAAACATTTAACAAAATAGGTTGGATTTAATTATTTAAACCATAAATAATGGACCGAGTGGTTGAGAAGTTACTTTCTCTTCCTGATTTTTATCTGTTTTTGCTAAGTCCCAGGAGATCTTCTGTTTGCTAATGGTGCTGGAAGACAGAAAAATTGCCTATGGTTTCCTTATATCAAAGCAGGATATGGTGTGTGCTAACCCCTTTGGCATTCTAGAACATGGTGTTTTTTTGCACTGCTTAGGTTTTTCTGTTAGCTGGAAGGAAGCGAAAGAAGAGTAAAACCTCTAATTACCTCATCTCCATAGACCCAACTGACCTGTCTCGGGGTGGAGAGAGTTTTATTGGAAAACTGAGGTAAACACTGATACATCTAAGAATTTATATACATAGAGAGAGAGTGTAACGTTCATTTGAAATAAAGAAGTCTTTAATCATTGTGACTTCGTAATTGGAGTTTTGTCTACATCATGATAATGGTTTTACAGTTTACCATTTTTCAAGTCATATTTTTGGAATTTCTCAAGTACTTACGAAGCCACATTTTATTAAAAGTCAGCAGACTGCGGCTCTTAAATGCTCCTAGGCCAGATTCTCAAAGGTGTATGGGCATCCAAAGATACAGACAAGTTATCTTAATGGAATTTAAAGAAGTACATGAGCAGATTATAACTAGCTGCTGTTGATATTTCGGGAGTTCTGTCTTAAATTATTTGAAAATCTCCTGAGTTTTGCTCATTTCTTAAGATCTTAATTAGAGTTATTTACATCTACTGGAATTTGCTCGGAATCACGTGCTTCTTTTCTGTCCGTCACCCCATCATACATCAGTCTTGTTGATACCGACACGGTGCCTCTCAATGTATGCTTAGATTGTCTGTGCCGGAGGAGAGGGACCGTACCCCTAATTGCTGTTTGCCTGGGTGAATCTCAGAACTTAATGTACTGCTGCAATGCAAACACAGAAGGAGGATAAAGCAGTGTTAATGTTTTCTAAATCGTATTTTGCACTTCTTGGTATGATTTCCATTTAAATAGTAAAGACCAATCTTATTTCTAACCTTATGAAAATCACTGTTTGTAGTCTAGTGGAGCTCGTAATTAGGTAAGAAGGCAGATGGTTTTGTAGAGAGTAAGCATACTGAAAAAAGAAAAAAAAAGAGAGAAAAAAAACAAACAAATAACCCTAACCCCACCTTATTGCATTCTTGAATTTACTAGTTTACGAGATGTGATGAGAAGTCTTCAGTGTAATGATAGGAACCTTTGCTGTGCTCTGTGCTACCTTTACATTTTTGTTATGGTCTTTAATTCAGGAGGTGCCATTCAGTTGGGATTAGAGTTAACAACTATTTGTACTTCATATTATTTGTCTTTTCTTTGGGGCTACAGGGCAGTAAAGGATAGATGTCTGAGGCAGTGTAATTGACAAATGGTGATTGGATTTTCCATTTTTTTGATAGATCAAATCTTATGGGAACTAAGTTTACAGTTTATGACAATGGAGTAAATCCAATGAAAACAACATCAAGCCTGGAAGCGAGTATCCTGCGTCAGGAGCTAGCTGCTATTTGTTATGTAAGTACTGCTCACAGGCAAAGTATGCAAGAAAGGGCAGCTCAGTTTCTGAAATAACACACTGAATTTCCTTCTCACTTAAGGTTATGTAAGTCAACATTTATGCTTTGACGTAATGAAACACCTGATCTTCACCGGAGAAACCGGGAAATTCGGTAGAAAGTAGAGGTGAAAAATGTCGTGCATAGAACCAGGTTGCCCAGTTCTCACTTTTGATCAGAAGACGCTGGAGCTCTTACATAACCCCCCAAAAGTAGGATGCTTCACAGACTGCAGGCACCATCTGGGGGAGCCTCCTGAACTGGGAGAAGTTGTGTACCTGGAGTTGCTGAACTAAGTCACGATCATTTATAATGACATTTTGGGGGAGGCCTCTCTGATCCAAAACACATAGTTGGACAGTTGGGTCTGCAGCAGTGGCTAAGAGACTGGCATAAAAGCTCTAAAAATCCTTTTTACCTGGAAAGCAAAACAAAACAAATCAAATTTGTTTTTCAAAATGCGTTTGAATGAGAGCAAACTGCTTCTTATAGGAGAGTAAATAGCTTTTGTCAGAAGCAATGCAGACAACCAGGACTTAGAGCACAGTTGGTGTTGTGGAATGGCTACAGGGTGACTAACTGCTTTACTGAGAGTGTTCTGCCCAGAAATCTCTGGGTCCAAGTAACTCTTCTGATTTGTAATATGCAGTCCTATAGAAAATTTTCTGTTTTCCTAAATCAACAACTGACCAAAATATTCAGGAATCACTTTCTGAAAAGTTCTTATCTAATTCAAATCAAGAATGCCAGTTCAAGGTCTAGTTGTCACAGCATTTCACCAGCATATGCACAGAATGTGTCCCTGGAAAGGGCAGCTTCAGGATGCAAGAAGCAGTGTGGCTGGAAGCTTTAAGCAGGAAAGGAAAAGGAAAGCAGAGACTCATCCTTACCATGTAAAGTGCTGAGAGCACTGAGGTGACAGTATTAACTTTTAGTGTTCTTTTTCTGCTGCTTAGTTTGTAGTTTTTATGTGAATATTTTATAAATTGTGCATTTCTTCATATGCACTTATTTGGGCACGTGGTCTCTGCACACACAAGTGCACAACATGGTCCCTCTGTACTGGTTGGATTTGAAACTCTGAGAACTTCAGAAAATCCAGATAGCAGGATTTAACAACAGAGTCCAGGATTTGATGTCAGTTTGTAGTTCAACTGAAGTTTCAGTAGGAACCTAGAAGAACTTCCATATTTAAAAAAGGTAATTTTACTAGTTTACACAGGAGGGCATTATCTAGCACCAGCTAACTGATCATTTGGAGCAAACTGGAAATGGAAATAGAAAACAAAAACAGTTTTAAAAAGTTATATATTGAAAAATTCTGGCACTGTTTGTATAAGGGAGCAACACTGATATTTGAACAATTAACAATACCAAATAAGAAACTCAGTTGCAGTCAGCAGAGGTAATGAGAAGTTGCGCACGTGTTGGAAAGAACAGAACCACAGTCCCTGTTTGGAGAATGTGGATAAGACTAAGGCTGGTTTTATATGCCTGTTTTCAGATCAGCAGTTTAAAACTTGCACATTTGTATAAGAAAATGACTCATTCCACTGATGTCTTAATACTCATGGCAAAAGGCAGCAGGCTTGCCGCTGTGCTATGTCCAGAGGACAAAAGGAAATCTAAATTAAGTTTCATTAACAGTTAGGTTTGCTAAGGTGAGATTAATGTTCCTGAAAGCAGCAGAACCACAGCAAAGAATGCCGTAAAGAGCACTCCTGAAACACCCTGGTCCTAAGGTAACTTAATTCTTGCCTTGAGATTTTTCCTGCAGCAAAAAATTTTAATAAGCAGCATCTTGAAAGTGCCACTATGCAGTTCACTGTGTCTCAACTCATCCAATCAAGTACCCATCGGGAGAGCAAGCTGCACCCGCTCCCACCAATTCACCGAGCCTGACCTGCTGAATCTTCGGCAGGTCTGGTTTATGCAGACAGAAGGTAGCGATATCTGTCATGAATTGGGGGATAAACAGAGAGCTCTCATTGTGGAGTTCACCTTAAGACGTGTTTCAAGCAACATGAGTAACGTTAGTGCAAAGACTGAGTTTCATCAGGTGCTCTTACCCATTTTTACCTTTCTCGATGATGGCAGGCTAGCACACTAATAAATCTGCAGCAGCACCTAATGGCTGATTTCAGAATCGCTTGGCAGAATTTATCAAGAAACAAGGAGACCTAACTGTACCTTTTGTACCAGGATTTTCTGCTCCAGGTTCCTTTATATCCATAGTATCGCACAATTCAGTTGGCATCAGATTCTACAGGCAGGGAGCTCAGCTGGCATTGTGAGGTGTGACTCAGGTTTCAATAAAGCAAGAATAAAACTACGTATTCATGATTAGGCCTCAATCACTTGCATTATGCTCTCACGGAGTGGGGTTTTGTGGTTTGAGGTTTTCTCTGAAAATCTGTGTTTCTACAGAATATATTAAGGACAAGGCATGCCTGTGCAAATCCAAGTCCGGAGAGGAAAGTTGCTGAAGTAAAGACAAATATGGGATAATGAAATTGTGAGTCTCCTCTCATTAAACTGGTGTGAAATCATAATTCGGCCTATGTTCCCTAATAGTGCTGTTGGTAGTCTTGAATTTGCACATGCAAGTAGAGAACCCGGGAGACAAGGGAAAATAATTTTGGTTGGTGCAACGTAGATTGGAAAGGTCTGCTCTTAATTTAAGCTCCTCTTTTATCCACACTGTTTTCCTCATCTATTCTATGCTTGTAGAGTTTTAATTCTGTATCTTGAGTTTAGCAAAAGGATCACGTTTGCCAATAAATGTTCGGTGTAATTGGTGATTGATGCAATGTGCAGCTAGAAACCATTCCTTTATCATTTGGCAGAAGGACTGATTTTACGTTTCTGAATAAATCCCAAGAATACAGTCCTGTTGTTTCAGAGTGATAGCACTGCTTCTTGGGAGGGAAGTGATTCAGCACTATTATTTAATTTTACCTTGAACAATGTCTTCAACCAGTCAGCATCTAAATGAATTGTGGATAGCGTAACAGCAGCTTGATGAGAAGAAAAGCTTGTAAGGCATTGCAGAGAAGACCAAAATTGTCAGCAGTTAGTGGAAAATAAGCATAAGTATGAATCTTTTCTTAGAAATTGACTTCTGCTCTGCTGAGTCTCTCCTGCTTATAAAATCTGCTGGCAGTCATTTTAGTCTGAGTCTTGTCACGATACAAAACCGAGTAATGCTTTCAACTGAACTGAAAACATCGGTTTGCTTTGCCAGGGCCCTTGATACAAGTGATTTGGGAAAGAGGTTGAATCTTTCCCATTAAAGTATATAGCCACGGACGTATATAAATATACCTAGATTGCTTCAAGAGCATTTATTAAAATGTCTCAGTGGAGTTTTCCTAGCACGCATTCAAATCATCAATGAGTTGTGTAAAATCTCCAGCTGGTTTGCTGACACAGCCAAAATTATTTCAAAGGTCTGATAAATGAAAAATATTCCGTACAAGTCAAATTTGCACGGCCCCCTCCATTTGTGAATGGTGAAGGGGGAAAAATGTATGTGAGAAAAACAAACAAACAAACAAACTACAAAACACAAGGGGTGGAGTTGGACCTTTAGAGGTGTCACTGTCTCGTGTGGTTGTATTTTGAGAGGATAGTGCAATACTTGGATGCTTTTGTGAAAAACTGGTCAGAAATGCCTCAAATCATGCTTAATGGAAGAACTTGTACTTTGCATGGATTTGTTGTTGGTGCCCATGTTATTTCTTTACTTTCTCTGCCTCCATAGCTCAAAAATCTGCGTTCATACTAATGTGTTTGTTTTTTGCCATGCTCATCTTTAAGCATAATATATCTGAAGACTGAAAACCACAGCACTGGTAACAGATGCTCTTACTGGCAGCTTCTTCTTGTTTGCTCTTGTACTGGCTCTGGAATAAATGGAGTCGGTCCCATATATTTAATTTAGTCTCTCATCAAAATGTGTGACTGCATTTTATGATTTTTAAAATACAACTACTGTATTTTCAGATCTAGCAGTATCCAAGCAATTTGGTTAGTTCCTATCTTTTTTTTAAACAAAGGAATTATTTTTTTATTTCTTAAATTGTATTCAGGTTGCTGGCAGCCAGTGCTAGGAGTGTTTTTGGAAACCTCTCTATTTCTATTTTTCCTGTTGTCAGAGCTTCTCAGACAAAGCTAGAGTTTGGCAGTGCCAGTGAAGGTAGGAGTTCAAGATGTCTTATGAGTTCACTCACAAAAGTTTCCTGGGCTATTTCTGTATCTTTCTGTTGAAGAAATTAACTTTAAAAATACAGAACGTGATGAGCTCTTTTCTGATTACATTTAGGAAACAAATGTCTTGGGGTTTAAAGGACCTCGTAAAATGAGTGTGATCATACCAGGAATGAATATGGACCATGAACGAGTTTCCATCAGACCACGAAATGTAAGTCCATCAGTCAACAATAAAAATTACTTTTTTTTTTTTTTCAGATAGAGTTAGTTTTTTGCATTTCTGGAGATTTAGAGATTTAAAAAAAATATGTTAGAACAGTTTCAGAACAATGGGATGTGTGACTAGTTCTGTGACTCACAACAGCACTACAAATAATAATGTATTTTGATAACAAAAGATGCAGCTAACCTTTTCCAAGCTGCAAAAAGGACTCGACTGCATAGCCTTAGTAAGATACTCAGAATTCTCTGTTTCATTTGATGATGCTGTGCTGAGAGTTGACAGTGACAGTTAAGTGTTTTGGCTTGGATTTATGGACATTTGTGTGTGTATGTGAATTTATTTTTTCATCTTTTGTGATTGTTAAACTGAAGTGCTTCTCTTTGGTGTGTGCAGGAACATGAGACACTGCTTGCAAGATGGCAGAACAAAAATACAGAGAGTGTCATTGAGCTGCACAACAAAACTCCAGTGTGGAATGATGACACTCAGTCCTATGTTTTAAATTTCCATGGTCGAGTCACACAGGCCTCAGTGAAGAACTTCCAAATTATTCATGATAACGATCGTAAGTTTGTCTGTCTCTTTTTAGTGTGTAGAAACAGTACTACATACCCAGCCTGGCAGTGATTCTGCCCTTACTGTTGTTACCTGGATGAGTTTAGTTTAGTTGTGTGGGTCCAACTCACTGCATTGTGTACCCCCGTTCAGCAGGACCATGGGGCAGCATCACTTCACTCAATCACTTCAATCACATTGCCCTTCCTTGATTTTTTTATGTGCTCTGGTCTCCATACACTGTCCAACTGGTGGTGCTCTGACTGGTCTCATTCTGCATCCACTTCACCATAACTACTCTTTGTAGCACTAGCCCTACCAAGCATCCGGAAAACACCAGGACTAGAAAATGTCAGGACTACCTTTCACACCTGCAGTCCTTAACCACTTAAATATTCCTCACTCAACTTGCTACTCCCTATCAGATACCAGTACACCCACTCACACGAATAAGTGTTGTGAAGTTTGATGTGTGAGCGTGTTTCATTTGTACTTTGTTCAGCTGGGTCAGAGGAGGATGTTTGTATGTATGCTTATTTAGTGAGGGCTGCGAACAAAAATAATGCTTTGTCTTTTTTTGACCTGTCTTGCAGCTGACTATATAGTGATGCAGTTTGGCCGTGTGGCTGAGGATGTGTTCACCATGGACTACAACTACCCAATGTGCGCGCTACAAGCCTTTGCTATTGCCCTTTCTAGTTTTGACAGCAAGCTGGCTTGTGAGTAAGGGGGTATGGGAGAGCATCCTCTCAGAGGAAGCCGTTTGCCATACGATTCCTAATTCTTGCTGGTGTCACCCATGGTCCGTACTAAACAGGTCAGGGAAAATGCAATTGCGGAGGACCACTGGATCGCTGGAGAGAAAGTGAAAGGAACCTTCTAAAAAATCAGGACATTCAGGAAATGTTTTCCTTTTTTTCTGTCATATTTTTCTGGAAGTGGCATCAAGTTTGTGTAAATAGAGGTTCTGTCTCATGTTCTTGATTATGTTATGGAGATGTGCCATGATGTACTGTACCGTGGCTCTAGTAGCACCATGATGACGGTGTGTCTTTTTTAAATCCAGAAAGTGCGCTCTTGAAAAATGTCTTTTTACGTTTAAGATTGATTCTGAGGCTGCAATCATACCTCAAGGTTGCATTCCTACATTGAATAATCAGAACTTGACATCGTCCAACATGAAAGAAAGATCACAGAAAAAGCACCTTTTTGAATTTGCAAGGATCTCGTGTAGTTTAAAGCCAAGTTTAAGGGTTGAAAACCTATACTGGACTGAATTTGATGCATTACTATTGTATATGTAGAAGGGCATGATGAATTTTAATCGCAGTAGGAGGAAATGAAGTAGAAAGCACAAAATAATGTTGCACAAGTCACTTGAATTCTAAGCTGTCATTATGTTTTAACATCTATATGCTTTTTAATTTTTTCAAATGAAAATGTATTGGGAGTACAGGAAGGAAAAGGGAAACCTCCAGGTGCCAAGAAAGCATAACTTATGCTGAATTTGGCATGTTGCGTGTTGGGAATTTATAGCCTTGTATTGCTGTGGTAATTCAAACATATTTTGTATGAAGTGATATAAACAGTTGGGTAAAGGCTTTCTGCAGATAATCTTATTATTTTAAGCGGGCTGTGTAAAGCTGAGGAAGGTAAATGGAAATATTTTATTAAATTTGTCTGACCTTTTGCAATTTCACAATTTGTTGACTGCATTTTTGAACCTTCAGCAACAATCACTTTTCATATTTATTTCCCATTGTAAGAACAATGAAATCGACTGAAACTGTGTATGTTGTTCTGTAATGTAAATGTGCCAGCTACTGAGCTAAATCCTTCTAGGCAAATCTAGTGTATGCTGCATACAAATGAGACATTGGCAGGACACTGAATAGCATAAAAATAGTGTGAAGTTTGTTTCATTTTTTCTGATTTGTATGGAATATATAAACAAGTACCATTTCAAAACCCAAGGAAAGAACAAGCTTCTCTTCTCTTCTTTTCTAAACATCTCAAAATCCAAGAGCTGCATCTGAAAGCACAGCATAAAACAGATTTAAAAATAATGGATCTTTCTGACATTGTTCCATACAATGCTGTTGCCAAAGGCACACAACATAACAGAAGTTAGTATGTAGTTCACCAGAAGGGTATTGAAAGGTGTGTAAAGTGAAAAAGTAGTTGTATTTTATACTATGTATATGCAGATTCTCCTTTTTATCTTCATAGCCTCATGTTGCACAACCAAAGTTTACATAATAAGAAAGCGAGATCAAATCTGCTTGTCTCGTAGCTGTCAGTCCCTTTTTGACTACAGGGGACAGGCCACAAGGAGAGGTTGTGCCATCTGGACTATTTAATTTCAACTAATAAAAGAAATATACTCTCTTTTTCATATTTGCATTCAGGTCTCCTTCCCAGTATACAGGCAAGGAAATTTCAGATAAGAGATGGAAATAAGTCATTGCCAGCATTTTTTCGAATCCTTTGGAAATCTCTGTCAAAAAAGTCTGCTGACTTTGAGCAGTGTTTTGGTGATAGACTCAGTCTGTCAAATGTGATCTTTAAATAACAGGAGGCTCTGTAATTTTTTTTCTGATCTTTGGCAAGAAGCGTTTCTGCACAATGGTATAAAATGGAGCGACGCCTTTTATTGGAAAGAAATGAGCAGTCAGCTCCCTCAAAGAATGATCAAAATGATGAATCATGAGCTGCAGCCTGATACTGAACGCTTTGCGCATGGGTGCTTTCTTTTCCCCTCTGCTTGGTGCTTTCCCACCACCTCACATTCCTACCTGTGATCACACTTTGGATTTTAACTGAGCCCTTTGGTACCTCCTGTCAGTCTTTACAAACTGACACAGTTTTCTGGCTCTCTCTGCGCACAAAGCTGTGTTAAAGGATAAGCATCTGCTGGTGCAAACACACAACCTTTAGTAGCTGAGTTGGCTTAGGATGGGTTATTTTTAACCTGGGTGATAACAATGGTCTGACTTGCATCATGGCCCCACAGGGAATTGGTCTGAAAAGGAAGCTCATGTGCAGTGAACTCTTGCACAAGGGTGAGAATGAGGGGCTGGGAAAAGGCAGAGAGATCAGCTTCTTGGGAGAGCGTTGCTGCCAGCACATTGTGTAACTTCACCCTCGCTGCATGTTCTTTCCAGGCCAGGTATTTTTTTGTAGCCTGTAAGCATGCCAGGAGGAAAGTGGTGACTCAAATTCCCATAATCTTATCAGAATCGTACAGGGACATCAGCCAACATGCTGCTGAAAAAAAAAAAAATAAATAAAAAATCCCTGCCATAAATTGAGGTCGCTAGAAGGGGACGTTAACCTGGGGCTAACACCAACGAGGAGCTCTCCTGAAATCTGGTTCAGTCGCAATAGGATTTACACTGAGTGGCTTTTGCCAAGCCCCTCATTCCTCACAAGGTGCTGTGCTCTTGTGCTCTCTAAGAACGTAATGGTACTGAGCTGTGTGTTTCCTTCGCACAGTCCTAGTGAGAGTTTGGACACAGCAGACTTAGTATTATTTAAAATCCCCCTACTGATGATTTTTATTTTCATCTGCTGTTGTTTTTGGCAGAGCGTTGTAAACAAATTCCCTGCCTGAATCGCTTATAGGCAAATCCTGCACGCTTTAATGAGAGCCCTTAATCTAACTTGTCACTCTGTTTACATCAAACGGTTTCTTCCTGGCCCTTTATCTAATTTTCTTCATCTCTGATGTTCTGTTCCTTCTCGTTCTCTTCACAATCCCTTTATCTTTCCTTCAAGGACGTGCAACTCCGAAGTGTTTATTTTGACAATATTACTCGGTGATCTCTCCGCAGCTGAGTAATGCCTTCAGTGCATATCCAGTGATGCTCCTCTAATAGAAGCCTTATCAGAGGGGTGAATTTGGCCCTTTGGCTTTTCGGTGGAGTAAATTAACACATTAAAAGGAAGCAGATAAAAAAGCTTGCCTAAAATGTAAGCACAATTTCTCTCGGTAACTGTTCAGGAACCAGAGGTTCCAAAACGGTGGTTGCAAATCAATGAGCAAAACTGTCCGCAAGCCCAGAGGCAAACTGTCACACAAATCCACTTTGTAGCGCTGCCTTATTTTTCTTTTCAAAAGGCTGAAAGAGATTTGGTGGACTAAAATGTGTTGGTGCCCTAAAAGAGAGTTTATTTTCCAAGAGCTAAACATCACTCTGCTCCTTTTGTAGGATAAAAAATGGCACACGTCGGTGCATTCGTCCCATCCCATAGCCATGTCATAAAGCCATTGTTACAAATTCTGATGCTAAGAAGTTTATGAGAATGGTTTTGTGATAAATACTGGGCAAATCTTTCGCTATTCAAGTCGCCTTACAATAGTGCTGGAGTTTGCAGCTAGCTGGCTTCGTGAAGTACTAGAGCTAAAGGACCTCTAGTGAAAAGAGCTCTGCTAATAAAAACTTGTAGCTGCACGATCAAAAAACATTGTTGTGAACTCAGATGATATCTGTCATGATGAACCAGTGCCATCAATTCAAACTTTCTGGCTTCTGCTCCCTTTTGATGAACAAAAGAAGAAAGAGGGACTTTCAACAAGCATCGACGCCAGTGAGGTCTGTAAAAGCAACGACCATTGCAGATGGGTTTTTACCTGTAAATATCTGACCCCGACCTGAGAGCTGCCCAGTAAAAAAGAATGAGATCGATCCAGTCCCTAGTAAATAAATGCATTCCCAGGTCTTGAATCTTAGCTTTTTGCAAATTTTATTATTCATTTAGTATTAATCTTACGTATAAGGATACAACGAGGACTGAATGTCACGCAGCAATCTGGAGGTCTTCCTCTGAAGGGATAAAGACTCCAGATCAGTATCAGAATATTTTATCTTCGATTATTTCAGTAAGCTAGGGCAGTAAGCTGGGTTACGTGGTGATTTAGGCAGAAAATTTCTGCTGATGTCTGATGGGCGTCAGAGAAAATTTTGGATTTGATCCTGTGGAGTTCTAACGAGTTCCCCTGTGCTCTCACTGCTCTCCTAAAACAAGATTTGCAAGCTTTTTCCTGGTTTTAGAGAAGCAGGCACTCACCAATAACAGATCTTTGCTTGTCAAATAAGGACAGTGCGTGATAGAGCAGCAGGCACCTGAGGTAGAATCATGGGCTGGTGGCTTTCAGATTTCTCAAAAGGCCTCATTTTGATTACTAGAAGAAAGTAATTCTACGTATAAATCGTGAGCTATCTAACGACAGATTATGTGCTACTTCATGAACCTGTGTTTCTCTTGTTCTTTATGTATGCAATGTACCTTCTAGGTTTCTGCTCTGTAAGTGTTCATAATTAATTGTGTAGCTGCTCGTCAGTTCTTTCTGTTGCTTGCCAAGGAACTAAGAAAAGGATTTGCACAGCTATCTCAGTGTTTCGGTATTTTGCTGTGAATGATAGCTCAGTAGCTGATACTCACAAATGCCTGTGTACTGGATGAAAATGCATTAAAACTTATTTTCTATGTTGTATTTTATTTAACTGTCTAGAAATCTGAGATTCCTCTTCTTCATTAAGTGCACCTTCATTCATTTTTTGTGCAAAACTGGTCCCTCCCTGTGCCTCAGTTCTAGTGAGCTGAATGGAAATGGTACTTTTTGGACCTGCCAAAACCGTGTTCTGCTGATGGGCTGCCCCGGAGTGTGAGCGGCAGGTGGATGGCAGGCACGGATGGTGTGCTGAGGAAGCAGATCAGGTCTCACTCAAGGAACTGCAGTAAGGTATGAACAACTCTCTGCAACCCATGTAGAAACTGAATTCAACCAGTCCCTTAGGGTGAAGCCTTGACACTGCTGAATTCGGTGGAAATCTTGCCAATGCTTTCAGTGAGGATTGAATTTTTGACCTCGTGTCGTTTTTAATCACCAAATATGCAGCAAAAACAGAAAAGAAAAACCATCGGATACACTGCCCTGTCACAATATTGTCTTGGTTGTGTTTAGTTTGCCCCATCCGTTGTTTTAAACTGCTATTCCTGAGCACGTCGCAGTGATTCAGATCATCAAACTGCCTGCTTAGGCTTTTATGTAGCAAACTGAGGCAACTTGGTGACTGTGCTGCAAATTGCCTTTTTGTACTTTTTTTTTCCCTTGGATGTGACTCAGCTGTTCAAAACCGTTGTTGCTGCAGTCTTTGACTCTGCCACGCACATCTGATTTAAAAACAATGAGTCTCGTGGTTTCTGACTACCTTTGTACTCGCATGGGATGTTTCCACTGCAAGCTATTTCCCACATTTGACCCCGTAACTGCATTATTTTTTTTTAAACTGAGGTTATTCCAGTTGGGACAGTGCCATTAAAAGTACCAGGAATTTATAAAGCGAACTTTCTCAAACTAACAGAATGTAAGCTATAAATGTGTTTCTAGATTTTTAACATTAAAATCAAGATAATTTTAAAGCTCGAAGATTGGATGAAATTAGAAGGAAATCGTTTGCTCAGAATTATCTTTCCTCAAGCGTGTTTCATAGTTTGAGCTCTCATGTAAGCAGCCAGCTCCTGGTCCTGCAGTCCTGTCTGTGCAAGCAGAATACAGTCGGAGTTTGGCTGCAGGTATCCGTCAGGGTGACCAGGACACAGTAAGTGATGGGATTTCCAAACTCCTCACAAGACTGCGCTTCCTAATTCTTTGAACCACTTTTGAGTATCCCGTAAGAAGTCACGTACCTTTGCTATGTTAACTTACCAAATGACATCAGAAACGGATTAATTCCCTTTATTGGTTTTTTATTTATTTTCATTTTTTTTTTCAAGGCTTAAAAACTTCTTAGTGTCTAAGCAAGTATCATTTTATCAGACATTTTAGTCTTGATGTCTTGGAAGATTATTTCATGAGATTGTTTATTTGGCCAGTGCAGAAGGCCTTGTATGTACACAGAACTGGAGCAAGCTCTGTGACAATGGGCTTCTGGCACTGCTCCTGCTGTAAAGCTCAGTGTTCAAACACGTTCATGAGCTGTGGCACCTCGCAACAGCAGATTTCCATTGCAGACTGGGGACACCAGAAGATAACCTGATTATTACCATCTTGTTCCCTTCCTTAGGGAGCATCTCCTGCCCTCGCTGGCTAGAAATAGAATTATATTGCTCTTCATATGTCTTTAAACACAGCGTTGTTTTTTTTTGTTTGTTTATTTTTTGTTTTGTTTTGTTTTCAGCTATTTGGATTGCCAGAGGGCTTGTTTTCGAACAGGAATCTTATTACTGACAGAGCAGTGTGTGCCATGAAATACCTTATGACACCTTGCTCCGTACTACATCTGGGATTCAGCATTAGGACCTGGTCCTACCATACAGACCTCTTTCACCTAAATGGCAGCACCTTCTCCTTCAGGGGGCTTGATGCTTTTTTTCTTCTTGCAGTATCTTCTTGGGGCCAGTCTGTAAGTAGGTTGGTAAATATCAGCCTTAATAAACACCCAGCAAGTAAAAACAACTCCTCACAAAGATGATGCACATCTGTTAGGAAAGCCTTACAGCAGTCCAGGAGCAGCAGGTACGTGTTGTGCTTTCAGTGGCAGTGATGCTGAAGTTTGCAGTTTATGAAAACAAAGAGACAAACAAGAAGTCATTTTCAGAGCAGGCACTAGACCTAAGTTCTTCATCCCTAAACCCATGTTCTAGAGTGTTCTCGTCCAGCAGTCGAAATTACACTAAAATCAAGTTTCACGCATGTTAATTTCTAAAGATGGTTCCGAACAAAGACGAGGGTGCTGCCTGTCAGGAACTGAAAAGTTCCTCAGCACATAACTTACATCGGGCCCACAGGGTTTTGCTAAGTGAAAGGCAGTGAGGTGACTTTTCATTTCTAACTCTATTTTCTTTTCATTTTCTAACTCTAGCATTTTACTAATCTGTGTTGCTACAATTTCCTCATTTTATTCTAAGCTCGCTGATTTTTATTCATCTATCACTTTCTTGTTTCAAGCTTGCACAGGTTTTTCCATATGAGGATACTCAAGAAAGCGAAGTTAGTGAAACCTAAAAAGTTTGTCTGTGAATTAAAGTGTGTTAAATCCCTGTGTATATGTTCTCATTTCAAAGTAGGGTGGCCTTTAATGCTGGTTGCATAATCCCCAGTGGGAGTATTCATCATATCACACAGTTCAAGGTTGGTAGTGAATTTTAAAGCACTGAAGAGGTGAATTTAAGCTTCCTGACAACCACGTGCTTGCTTTTTTGGATTCTGTGCAAGCCAGGGATCTGTGGACTATCCGCTGAAAGAGGCAGATTTAGTCGTATAGCAGAACATGGTACAAGTACACCAGTATAGTCAGGTTTGTTTTTACAGGGCCCATCACAGATGTGCTTGTTTCTCAGTGAGAAATCTTCCTTTCTCTTTTTCATTATATCTGCCCGGATCTGGAGGACAAGCGCCCATTTTGGCATTCATACAAGCACCTACCCCATACAGATAACCACACACCCCGTGTTTGCTATGGATGAGTTTATCCCTAAGCAATGCTCGCTGCCACGTAATCATGCATGTTTTCCTGTGTGTGCTTCCCACCCCGTGTGCTTGTCACCAGCTAGAAGGCACTGCTGCAAAGGTGTGTTTGGAAGCTCTGAAAAGCAGCTGCAGAACCGAAGTCCTTAAGATCCAGTTCTCCTTATAGTGAAGAAATAGCTCCTCCTGAAGGCAGAGAATGGGATCTGTGGCTCTTTAAGTTTGAACTTTTCAGGTGTTTGCATAGAAGAATAAAAGTTCTTTATTATGCTTGCTTCTAAGCCCAGAAAAAAAAATATTAAAAAAGAAATAATAAATTAAAGGAGTGCAGCTACAGAAAACAAAAGTGAAAAGAGGCTCCATGTACAGGTACGGAGCAGCTCCAGCATGCAAGTGAAGCAGTGATTATGTGCTGGGGAATGACAGGCGGTAGGATATTTCTTGGCAGAAAATTGGCATCCTGGTTATGTTGCATTATATTATAAGAACTGTGCCCATACCAATTGTTTTTATCCTCAACAGCTTTATTTGTGCATGGATTTCATCATGATGACATTTTTACCCATTTATTTCTGTGTAGGGCTTAATCCAAAGCCTGCTGTAACTGAAAGTTTCTCTTTAATTTCAGTTGTCTCGCCATAATGCCTTGTGTGCACATCTCTACAAGAGTCCTAATGCTTTCTTTTCTTTCTATATGGACTTACCTGAATTCATAGAAATTGGACATTATTGGCATGAATACTTCTGAAAGTGGATTTAGAAATGTGACCAAATTCTGCCCATACTTTGTTCATGCCAAACTGTTTGTCAGTGGAGAAACTGAGCTTTTCTATCAAATATGACACATAATTAAGAATGTCGTTATTACAACCAAACAGGGAAAAAATAATAATAATTAAAAAAAATGATAATAGTTGTCCATGTTTTAAGGAATAATACCAAACAACTGACCCTGCACAACAATTGGCAAAGCACATGCAAAGTTTCCCTAAGAAATAAGGTCAGTAAGAAACAAACCTCATTCAGTGGGTTAGTGTCAAATATATATATATATATAAAAAAAAAAAAGATAAATATTGGAGCTTTGTTAATTTTGTTAGTCTCTTAAAAGTGTAAAATTCTCTTTTTGTGGTTGAAATTAACAGTTTATATCTGTCTGTGAAGAAAAATGCAGCTTTGATTCTGAGTTATTTAAACTACTAGAAGTAGAAAATGGAGGTGCTACATGGATGCTTCTGGACCCACACAACAAAAAAGCAGTTCCATTGATTGTTTTTTATCCCCACAGTAAACACTTTCTAATTCATCCCTTTGCCTTTCTTAAATAAACCGATGATATCCAGTAACATTTGAGTATGTTATGGTCTTGTTTTCCTTTAAATTATATGGGGTTTAAAAACTGGAAAACAACAAAGGTGGCAAAAATTGTCTTAATCTTGTGAACCATTTTTATTTTATTTTTTTTTTTCATAAAACCTGTAACATGTTAGGACTGTTTGCACCAGATTGTCTTGTTCTTTTTTGAGTAGTTAAGTGTCTCACGTTGGTTCAGGTCTATATGGAGTCTTAGATAAACCTGCAAGAATGTGTTTTTTGAAGTATTTTTTTTAAAAAAGAAACTCTTTGGTATTCTGGAGTACATGTTTATTTACCAGGACGTACAATGACTGATTTCTTACTTTCACATAATTTACATAATTCATATAATTTCCATTATTTCTGTCATATAGTTTCCAGTGTGTCAATACTGAACATTGTGCAAAAATATTAAACTTAATTAGTTTGAAGCAACTATGTCTTTCCATACCCCGTGTCAGAGATACCTTAATAAATTACCTACACAGAATATGGAGGTTTTTAACATAAGGAGTTTCCAGTGTTGTTTTAGCTGTATTTTTACCTTTAATGCTAATACAAATTCCAAACAAAAATGATAACCATAAAAAGTGACGCGTCTACTGTCAGGTGTCTATTTGCTTTCTAGGAATCTGCCCCTCCCTAAAATTGGTGATGCTCCAAAGCTGATAAAAATTACCTGACTAGACCAATTTTTCCAGCTGTATTTGTACATTGGATCCTTGGTCTGTGTCATCTGATGTTGTATTACGTTTCTTTGAATTATGATATATAAAATATATATTTGATATATAAAAAACATTGCAAAATAGATCATTAATAGATCACTGATTTTTGATGCAAAGAGTCTAATAAACTTCTTACATGTTTATCTCTTACACAAGTATTATTTAATTAATAATCTTGTTTACAGCATTTTGGGGACCAGCACTGATCTTATATTTCATAGTTTATTTTTTGATCCCATAGAACGCCTGTAATTACTTGTAACCATTAACAAATACCCGGGAATAATTAGCACTTCTGTGGTAGTGAATGTTTTATCAGATATTTAATTTGAACAGTGTGCTATTTATTTTAGCACTAATAAAAAGTACAACCACTTATTTCTTTTTTAAGACACACTGCAAGTAGAGGAGCATGTGCTGTTAATCAGCCCAACTGCTTTCAGTGGGATTCCATCAGAGCTTCCATATTTATTCCTGTGTCCCAGGTTTGATCATGTTCTGACCCGTGATTTTGATTTAAGAGAATTTCTTGGCAGAATCCTAATTTTATTTAAATAAACCCTTCTTCAAATTACAACTGCTCTCTGCTAAAAATGAGCAATTAATAATTGAGAATGCTGGGCGCGCTTCAGAGGTGATGCCTTTCTAAAACACATAAATACACGCTTCTGTTTCAGGAGCTGAAGCAAAGAAAAGGAAGCGTCAGATAAACAGGGGCAGTATTAGTTTGAAGGCTCCTGGTAAGCCACGACGTATCACTGCCCACATCCTAAGAGCACTTACTGGTACTCTCCACGGGGCTGCCAAGGTGATCAAGACCTCAAGATTGAGCTGTTCAGGCTCTTTGGCACCGCACTGTCAACCTGCATTACTCTCATTTCTGCCTGTTGGTGCTGCAAAGGAATATGAAGCAATTGTCTGTCTCACGGGCATTGAAAGGAGTCCTGACAACTGGTCTCTGTGCTCGGAGGGGAACCTTTGGTTATTATTATTTTTAAATGTGGAAGGACCAAGGTCAAAAACCAGACTGGATGTAGGAGTTAAATTTTTTTTTTTTATTAGTTTCAAAGATTAGTATGTCACACGTCAGTTTCTTGATATTTATGCTGCCAATACAAGGATAATTTAACTACCAGGGCAAAGTGGAACAGCTCCAAAGGATGTATGAATTGGTTAGGCCACCCCTGGGGGACGGCGGAGGTTCATGGTCCTTGCTCCAGGTCAGTGTGAGGATTTATAAATGCCTCCCACTACTGTAGTGAGTGTCATTATCACAGGCCGCCTTTATCCCTAGCTTCTACAAGGCAAGGCTGGGACAGCCCTGAAAGTGCTTGACGAATTCCTACTGACATTTATAAACTGAGTGACCTCCAAGTCTGGAATTAATTGTTGTAGGGACAAGTCTTCCCTTTGGCATTCCTGGTGTTTGGCCAAAGCAGCTCTCTGCTTAGCCAGGCTGTGTGTGGCAGCAGGGGCCTCACTGTCCCTCTGCTACGCTTAGAAACTGGAATTTCTTCTAGGCCGACGGGTGCCTAAAATGCTGGGGCTTTGCTATTCCTTAGTGCCTGTGGTGATCTGGCCCTTAGTTTATCGTCATCTATTCTCCTTTCAGAAAACCTCATGTCAAAATACACTGTTAAAAACTATGCTGTTTTACAAGCGTCGCTCCCTTCCCTTTTTCAAGAGGTGTTCGTGTTACCTCCCTGGCTGCTGGCTCTGCCTCTGCAGTACCCGAGTCGTTACTAATGCAGCACTCAGCAGCCAGGTAGATACAATAAAATTTTGGGGTGTCTTCACAGTCAGAGCTGCCTCCAGGCCTGGTCAGCCTACGTGTTTAGCCAAGACGGAAACACTGGCCATCAGAGGCCACGGGACTACTTATCTGTATCCCACATGAGTGTGCATAATCCAGCACAATGCACACAAATAGTGACTCGCTGGATATTGTCCGGAGTTGAACTGTCCTTCAGAGCAGGAGCATTTGGATGCAGTCTGCAGGAGTTTCACAATGAACGCACTTTGCAGTGCGGACTTTGTTGTTCACAACAATTTACCACGTTTTAGCTTCTTGAAGTATGAAAACAGCTAAAAATTCTACCCTACGCTTTACGTGTAACACCACTTTTTCACGTGTTTACAATATCTTGCACAAAGTTAAATGTACAAATTTAAAGGAAGCAATGACTTTTTAAAATTTCATATACCTTTATAAGCTGTTGGCATTTGAAGCACGACATGAGCACATATTTATATAGACAGGTAAAATCTTCTAAGTCCGTATTTCTGTGAGCTGCAGCAGAGTTAAGATAGCAATTATCAATTGCTATTCTCACCTGCAGAGATTCTGGCTTGGACAGAAGCACTGCACTCATGGGTGTTGTGAAGGCCCAGCAGGGATTCCCAGCGACACGAGCTCAGCTCAGAGACAGGGCTCGAACTACTGAGACAGTGAAGAGAGAAGGACAGTGTTGAGGGGCTCCAGGAAACAAAAAATAAAAGTTGGTCTACAGAATGATTTTAAAAGACATACACTCCTAGTAAAACAGAGTACTCAATATATTTCCTCTATTTTCAGTCTTCCATTACTATGAACATATTTTTGGTCTTTATTCCTTAATTCTCTAAGCAGGAATTCTTTACGAATAAGATACTACGATGTAGACATTGGGCCACAGTTGTCACCTGGAAAACAAATCAGTGCTAACAAAACCAAAAGAGATGCCTCAAAGGCAGACATCCACCGAACAACAAACCCAATCTGAGTGTGCAGGGCAAAATGCTTTTTTTATACTCCAGATACGCCCTGGTGATCTGGGGATACAGCTGGCACATAGTGGTACATGTGTGTTTTGTTAAACATAGATATGCACGGATTCCAATGAGCCGCTCAGTGTACTTCCAGTACTTCCAAAGTTCAAGAGCAAATCACCAGGGATATTTTAAATGTTCTACAACACGATGCACGGGCTGATTCCTGTGCCCATCTGGGAGTTTCAGCAAGTCATTTCACCATGGCTATGGCAAAGACAAAGAAAACACATTATGCTTCAGTCTTGCTTATGCTTTTCTTGGGACGCAAAAAAGGTTACGCTACTGGTCTTACAGCATTAAATAAACTGGGAAATGGGCTGTGGGTTGTGGTAGCATTTAAGTTTTATAAATTGTAGCAACAGCAGTTTCTTGGGCTTCCAGCAGCAATGACGCAGTGGAGAAAGAACGACTTGTGTGACTATGGTCTGTTTTGCTGATCGGTTAAGAGTAAGAAGGCATACTTTCTCCTCCAGCTTCATGATAATCTCTTAACTATATCTGAATTTGATTCGTTTCCATAATAGGTAACACCAAAAAAAAAAAGAGATTTTTTTTTTAGGAAAAAGACATCTGATTTACTCTTGGCAAAAAAACAAACAAACAAACAAAAAAACAAAAAACACAAACCCTGCTTGTTCAGAAATGAGAAAGAAAAAAAAAAAAAAAAAACACACAAATATAGGAATGGAATAATCTTCTTCGAGGTATCAGTTTCCAAAAGGAAGGACAAAGTGCTCCTGGCAAGGTAGTGATAAGTTGACATGACTGCATGAAAAAGGGTGTTGGCTTGCAGTTGGGGTGGATGATGTGATTGTTACTGTGGGAATCGAATTCGTACACAGAGATGAATAAAGAATTCTCTTCTTCAGAAGCAAAAATCACACAAACTGACAGTTTATGACCTTTAGTGTCACCACCTGGATGACATTCACATATTGTCACTGTTACTCATGTCCTTTTGTGTTGCGCTTTCTCAGCATGCCTGTTTCACCTGAATCGCCAGCTTTTTGCTTTTTCAGTGCTGCATTTTCATTGTCGGACTCCATGAACAGGTCCTCTGAGGCTGGCTCTTCTGCTTCACTGCAGCTCTCTGAGTGGAATACAGCATTCTCCGCGATAACAGCAGGATCCTCCTCCTCCTCGTAGCAGTAACAACACTCCTCAGTGCTCTGGCTGTCATGATGGTCCCTCTCCTCTTCACTGATGCCAGTTCCCTCATCCTTTTTCTGCTTTAAATCGTGGCTGTCCCTCCCCATGGTGAGGCCAGAGAGTAGGGTTTCATTGCACAGGTAATCCTCATCTTCCATGCCCTCCATTCTTTCGGCCAGTTCTTCTGCAGAGGGCTGGCTGAGATCGGGATAATCTACCAGGATTGTTTCCCGCTTGCGCTTGAAGCAATCGGAATGATCATAGATGGGATAGGTCTCTTCTGGGTAACCTTAGGAATAAAGTGACGTGGTTTGAAACGTTAACAAGAGTTTTAAAATGGTACTGATTTCAGTGATGGATGCCAAAGTGTTATAACAATTGTTTTTAGCACTGACAGTATAAGTGGCATTATAAGTGGCATCTATTTAATTGCATGGCAAGAACGTGCGAAACGTGACTCCTTGGAAGATGATGACAAAACCCCCACTGACTTTTAGGGAGCCAGGATTTCAACCCAGTTGTTCAGGAATGACTATCTGAGCTTTGCTGAAAGCTGTGGCAGCTAATGGGTGAAAATTGTGTTTTAGATCTTTAAATATATTCTTTTTTTGTTGTTTTCCCTGTCTACAGATTTTTAAGACTTTGGCAATAAATGGCATATTATTTATAAAGTTGGAAACCAGATATGAGTCAATGCCTTTGTGCATTTCATTTTATAGAATGGATCATGAACTTGATTTAAGAAAACAGCGCTTGAGGCAGCTGTTTATGCTTTATACTTTGAATCATTTTTGAAAGCTTCCTAAGGAGCACAGAATTAAGTCTGCATAAAGATGCATTTAGAATTCGGAAAGCAAACAGCTCAGCCAGGATGTCTTGAAAACACATTCATGTGACAAGTAAACAGCAAGGAACAGAAAGGACATTACAATGAGGAATCTTTAAAAGACAGGCTTCCTGGAGGTGACTTTTACAATACTGGAGCAAACAAATCGAAAATAAAAATTGTAAGTTCTCCAAAACATATTGGTTCAAATTTCCAAGGGTTTTAGGATTTTCTGTGAAATCTATCAAATAAAGGGAAAGATAAACCCACAGCAGCCAAGACTCAGCAGCAAATGAAGCATATGTGAATATTCACATGCCACTTTTGGCAGCAGACAGTGTAGTCTTTACACTAAAGAAAATGCTGGCTGACTCAGAAGCTTTTTTTTTTTTGCTTTTTTTTTTTTTTTTCCTTTTTTCTATTGTGGTTGGGAAAACAAATCACCTCTTGCAAAGTTCTGAGAACTTTCTGAATAGGAAGAATGAAGTTAGATTTTGAAAGGATTTTGGGTTTAAAGTAAAAAAGTAAAATTTGCTCAGTTTTTCTCATCAGGGTAGTGGTTAGAAAGCCTCTTGCTTACCTTCCCAGTCCTCCATGTAAGGAGCTTCTTCAGCTTCTTTCTCCGGAGAGGTGCCATCTACGAATTTGCCTTCTTTCATCACTCTAGTAATTTCTCGCAGCTGCTGAAGTAACCTTTTTTCCTGCTCTGTTGTAACATTTTGGGTCCTGGTAGAAAACATCAGGCAACAGAATTCAGACCGCTGTTACTCAGCCTGGAGAAGAGAAGGCCTTGGGGGCACCTTACAGGGGCCTGCCAGTGCTTAAAGGGGGCCTGCAGGAAAGCTGGGACTCCCTGACTCTTTATCAGGGAGTGCCGTGGTAGGACAAGGGGGAATGGTTTTAAACTAAAAGAGGGTAGATTTAGATAAGCGACATGGAAGAAATTATTCAAGAGTTATGATACAGAAGACACTACAGAAATTCCTGGTCTTTAAGTGAGAATTAGAGACCTGAGTCCTGTTTGAAGCGTTGTAGGAAAATGTAAATCAGAACCTAGGCAACATTTTAAATAAAATCATAGAATGTGGGCCTAATCAAAATGTCTCACACAAACATTAGTCTGAAGAGTCTAACGCTGCCCTAATTATGACCATTAAAGGGATTAAATTTGCAAGGCCTCACTGAGAAATAAGCCAGTTGTTACAGATAGACCCAAAGATTAGATAGACGTTATATCAAACAGATTCAACAGTAATGCCTGATTTGGAGGAGCAGGTTTAAAAATGCTAAGAGTGTGTTACACTTAGTTTTAACTTGCCCTTAAGAATCAGAGGGAGGTTTTTTATCAGATTAAAAGCAAAGTATAATTTTGACTGGTTTTACACGGATGATTCTAGTGATTACTACGAGTCATAAGAAAATGATTCCAAAATGATAGGTAATACAACCACTGTTATAACAAAATGATTCCAACAGGTAAGATTATGTAGTTATTACATCCTGTTTTCACTGAAAAACAAAAATCTCATGAAAATCTTACAGGCAAAAAAAGATTTGGAGGGTAGAAGGCCTGAGGTCTACCAAGCCCTCAGGAGGTTACAGTAAGAAAGATCAGTGGCTGTACTTTGGGGAGAAAATGGTTCTGACTGTTTTGCTTGTTTCATCTTGTGTTTCATGTTGTTCTTGAGAGGGTGTTTGATCTCTCTGTAAGTACTAACTCAAGCTCATCATGGAACCGAGACATTGCTCGGGCTCTCTTCTGAATCCTGCTGTGTTTTAGGCAGGATCCATATAGCCCCTACACAGGGGGTTCAGAGGGGCTGGCTCTGGACACGCACAGTGTTGAGCTGTAGGTGGTATGTGAGGGTGGACAGATGATTTCTGATGATCTCCAGACCAGACAGATAATCTCCAAGATGATTTTATCTAAAGTAGACAGCTGCTTAGTGAATCTTAGGGGTTAGACGGGGAGGTGGAGGTGGAAACTGATAAATGATTTTGGATTTAGGTACAAATTTCTTTGTAAACCTTGTGTCAGGTGCCAAAATTCTCATAAACTTGAAAACCTGCAGCATCCATATTTTTTTCCTCTTGTTAGAATGGAGCAGCACCTTAACAGGTATTCATGCTACTCTGCATACACAGGAATGATGATGACACACAACAGTTACTCCGCTGGAGGCAGTAGTGCCATTCTGGTTTAAAACCAAAGACATTAGCATCGTGCTGCTGGTTTGTGCAGTGGTGATCCACGTGTGGAGCATGGGCTGGTTTTTGTGCAGTCCCACCCACCCTCGTCTGGTAACAGACTGTAGCTTGGGAGCCGGCTGTCTTGTATCACTAGCAGCTATCCAGATATTTGAGGCAGAGCAAGGCTGAAATGCCAGAAATCTGGTTCTTGCCACCTCTCCGTGCTTCCCCCGAAGGGGTTGCCTCCCAGTTTGTGAAGATGACGCAGTCCCAGCGCTATGTGGAGGCTGCCCTGAGTCCCATCAAGGTGTGTGGCAGTTTCTGGCGCAGAACAAGCAGCGGTGTGAGATGGCATCTTCCCAAAAGCCTGGGTTATGCAGATGAAGAATCTGAGATGTGAATTAACTGGCACATGAAAAGAACTGGTTTCATCAGCTAGCTGCCTTTGACAGAAGCTGTAATAGAACTGCCAAACTTATCCTCCTTTCCTAGACAAAAGTGTATGTAATTTGAATATATATCACCTGCATAACGACAGACAGATCTGTCTGTTTAGCACTAGCTCAAATAATAGGCTCAATCAATGCAGCTGCCTAACAGTGGCATTTCGTGCAGGAATTCGTAACGAGCTGGATATTCCCATCAGAACGCCCTGCTTTCTTTCTGCAACACAAGGTCTCTGTGAGTACGTCACAGCTCCATTCCGACTCCAGATACCTTGCTTAAGAGAAGAATTTCCCTGTAGATAGGGAAAACCAAAGCCCGTGCGATATTTCTACTTCAGTTAAAGTCTTCAGGAACTGGAGGATGCTGGCAACGTGTAAGACATCTGGCTGCCTGCATACGGGAGATTTACCAGGATACAACGTACTCTTAAAAACTAACAGGACAGATGCACAACGTTTACAGCTTAAGAAAAGGCCATCGTTTTTGCCCTTTGTATCTCCAGCAAAGCTGTTTTCATAGTGTCAGTGCTTACACTGAATCCCAAAGTACTCACTAGCAGGTAAAGTTCTCATGAGCTCTCATGACTGTAGTGAATATCCATAATCTAAGGTGCTGTCTCAGACATGTCAACTGTTTCATGGGTTTTTGTTTTTTCTTTCTTCATGATCTTAAAATAATCATTATTAAAATGCACTATATTGCATTTTAAAATTGCACCCAAAATTGCATCCTACAGAATACGATCTTTCTCTCTCAAAAGCTTCAAAGCTTGGCTGTATTTGAAAAACAGCTCCATTTAGAGGTGCTTTCTCCCCTCTTTTAAAGGGAGGCTATACACAAAATTCACTATTAGGTCCAGTTTCTGATTTTCCCTGAGTTCTCTAGATCTGTGTATATAAATAGTTCGGGTGAACAAAGAAGGGAAGTTCTACTAAATAAAGGCTCTCAGCCAATTGCACTGAGAGGAACAAATACTGGATCAGGCCCTAAACCCATTTTATCAGTAAAAAATGCCCTATACTGAGCTATTTGCCCCTATATCTGGGCAGAACATAAGCCTTTCTGGCAGCTTAAAGGTAAGCATAAAGCCCTGCATTAGCTCTTTAAAACAGAGCTGAGTAAGGATAGTGGAAACAGTGTCCTTGTGTTTCACTTGCTGGTTTAGGGGTTCTCCCACTGCACCTTTGCCTAAACCAGGCAAGTTTGGCACCTCGCCGTGCTGAAATGACTACAGCCACAACAGAGCTCAAGGTGCAACGTGGACAAAACTACGTGCTCACGGAGGTCATTTTTTGAAGCAAAATGGATATAACGTACAAGTCCAGCACAGAATTGTTTCTACAGAATGGTTTAAAATAGAGGCATTCACTGATCCAAAGAACGTGGTCAATTTGCTCTCAGTGTTTCTTTATAATGTTGACTAGTGATCTCAGATTTATGGCAAACAAGAATAAACAAATGTTTAAATCCCGATTTTACAACTCTTCTGTATTTCTAAGGAAATGCATGGATTTACTGGTTATGAAATCAGGTTATTACACAATTCTGACCCTAAACAAATATTTTATAGAGATATTAACAGACATTTACATAGATTATCACATCATTTCTATTTATAAAAAGAAAATAGTAATCCATTGCACTGGAAAATACCCTAAAACAAATGGCTCTCTTGGGAATCATTCAGAAAATGACATTGGCCAGATAAAACAGGTTGTTTTTTGCACCTCAAATACAGACGTTTCATTTTCTGTTTAGACGTAGCTATCATTATTTTCCAAATACTGCAGTATACAAAAGTGGGAGGAGAGAGATGGTTGCTCTTCTGCTTAAGGAAAGTGTAGTTGGAAAGAATGATTTATTACAAATATAGGCCCTGAAAAGAGAAAGACTGCTGAACAAAAATGCATGATGTTTAAAATCAATTTTCTACAGTTTGAAGCAGAAATAATAATGCTATTTTAACATAGTCAATGTAAGAAAGTTCAATTTTAAGTCAGGGAAGAATTGTACCTTAATACGCTGTATTTTGAAACATACCTGTCACAGTTAGGGCCTACTCTGTTGATTAATTTTTCCATAGCTTCTTCGGTCTCTCTCAGTTTTTCCTGGAGCTGGGTGAGCTCATAGTCAGCTGTAAAACAAAGAAAGTCCCAAGATCTGTCAGTAGGAGCTTTCAAAATGTACATGTGTATATATATATATATATATATATATATTTTATTATTTTTTCTAAGGCAACCAAAGGTAGGTCAGCTATGTGGTGCAAAATCAATAGTTCTTGTGGAGTTTACCTGTTAAGTCTTTGGGAACAGAGGTCACTTGAGCATTTTTTAATGAGTCTAAAGTTTGAGAAATCACATCTTTGTCAAATAGAGTAACGTTCATGGGCTTGGTGGCATCTGACTCTTTAAAGGTTTTCCAGGGTAGGCAGCAAGGGCTAATGGTTGGTCAGGCTTACTGGGCTGCATATCAACTAGCCACATGACTATGGAGAGCAAAGCACCATTTTTTTGTGGTTGCACCTTTTTCTAAACATGTGTCCGTAGTACAATAGTGTGCACGCCTGCATACGTGCAGGAACACCCATACTGGCTTTATTCTAGTCTACAGGGTTAACCGTAAAGATACCACAGCATGGACTTCAACAAAAATGCTTGAGCTCAAGCTCCTTTTTGGCATGCGTAGGTTATGCTGAAAATCCTGTAGCTGAGATGCCATTGTTACTGGCTGCAAAACAAATGCTGGGTAGGTTAACTATTCAGATGCTACAGACACACCTAGTTAAGCAGCACAAAGGCACAGTGAACCTCTGACATAGCAGCAATGGAGAAAACCATCCACAAACATCCTGATTTTGCAGAGATCTTTGTTCTGCAGAGAATGCGGTTATTATTTTGGATTCCAAAGACTTTAAAAATAGGTGAAGGGAACTTGGCAAAGAGAAAGGAAATTACCCTGTCCAAGTAACTAAGTAGTGACTGTCTTAGGTTCCTAGTCTAGCAATGGGTCCCCTGCTCTGCTGCTGACTGCAGCGAATGCTTCTGGAATACAAATGAAGAGCTCTAGAAAAAGGCAGAACCGCTTTCATCACTAGTTCTCTGAGCTGTCATGGTGGTAAATGTTTAACCTACTGCACAGCTAGTTTCTCTTACCAAGCATTAGAGAAAAAATTACAATTGCTGTTGCTAATTGCACAAAATTGGCAGGCACAGTGCAGTACAAGCGCACTGAAAATACAATGCATAGTACTGAGTGTGTTAGGTATTGCTAATACACACCTTCATGTCAAGATAATTACAGCTATGTTAAGAGCATTACCTTGCTGCTAGCACTTTCTATAAAACCTGAAGTGCTTTTCTTTCCTATCACAATTTAGCCAGCTAAACACAACACATTTAAATACCAATACGGTAACTAATACAATCTTTAAAAGTAAGTTTATTAATTTATCTAATAAATGCCTACAAATCGATAAATCTCTTAACTCAGTGATGTTTAGCTAAAATCACAGTAATATTTCAGATACTGTCTGCTTTCTTTACATTGTGCTCATCAAAACTTTGAACATTGCAAACAGGAAATTAAAAAATGGGGACAAGCCTGATGATGGCTAAGAATTTATAAATTAAAAATAGTAATAATGAAGCTAGCTTTTAACAATATCTTTATGTACTGTTACTAGAATATTACAGATTATAGAATAATTACAGATGGACATCCTATTGGCCATTTGTTAATTAAAAGTTATATTCGCTTTTCAACAAATAGGTGCAGTTAATTCAGAAAACCTCATGAAAACACATTGCTTCCAAGGGGGCTTCCAAGCTACTATTGTATATTCTCATTAGCAAAATAAGATTAGAACGTAATGGTGCAGTAATTCACTTTAACACTTGTTCCTTCCAGCACAGAGTCCTGGCTTGCTGCTAACACAGTGCAACAGCAGCTTTACAATGTGTCCAGAATGTGAAGACCCCAGTGAGACTGTGACTCTACAGTGAACAGCTACTCAGATACAACTTAGAAATAGAACTTACTGATTTTCCTCTTCATGTTTCCCGGTGCAGCAGTAGGGCATTTCCGTTCTCCAGCTGTAGTTTTTCCCTTGGAAGCCAGCTGTTAAGTGAAAAAAGTTGATCCCTGTATGAGTTACAGCAATAGCAATATGCAAGGCCCCAAGGCAAAAGAGTAAAGAAAAGGATAGAAAGCTAAAATTCTGCTAGGAACTAATCACAGAATAATATCCCCAGCAGCAAAAACAGGCAACTGTGAATGAGGCCTAGAATCTTCCCATCTGAAAACTCCTAAAAGATACTCGGAATATGTTACCTGAGGTTACCTGGAATTTTATATTAAAACATAATGAAAGTATAACTCACTAATAATAACTTAATTTTAGAACATTTATCTGTAACATCAAATGGCCTGATCTTGTAATTATTCTGTGTATAGGAGGGAAGAAATTATTATTCTGAAATAATTGTGAAAGAAAGTGAAAGGTTCTGAAGGACTTATACGCGACCCAACTTGTCTCTCTTGCAACGTTTTCTGCCATCTATTCCTTACCAACTTTGTACTTGCAGGAAATGTGGCTCTATACTGCTGGCTCTGTATAGAAGCTGCAGGCTCCCTATTTTTTTCCTTTTCTCTCTATTTGATCAGTTTACCCAATTTACCATGTTTCCTTGAGTCAGCCTGGGACTCTCTTTCTCTCCAGAGCAGGCTCTACTATTTGGACATTGGTCAGTCTGCCTTAAGCCCCAGCTCCAACAGGGAAAAAAAAATAAAAATCTGCAAGAGCTTGTCCCTTTCTCCTTCCTTCCACAGCAGCTCTCTGTAATCACCTACATGGATGTCACATCTGTGCCACAGAAAGCTAGAAGTTGACAATACGTGTGAAATATTTGAGTGGGACTTGGGCTGTATGTTTATTCCTCAGCCAGCTCCTTGCTGGTTCCAGTGGTCACAGCAACCTTACAAACTCCCCCTTTCCACCAACATGGTGCTTTTTTTCCACAAGGTATCCCATAATGGTCCTCCATCTCCCCCACTTTAAATGCATAACAAAATTCATGACATATACAGTATAAAGAATGTGTAATAATACATGATATAAAAGAATACTATTTGTGTATTCAAAATCAATCTAACATAAGAAAAGACGTCTGGATTTTCCAGTAGGAAAAATAAATCCTTTAAAATTTTCACAGCTCAGAGGCCAACGCAGGATCACAGCAACCCTTTGCTGCACTGTTACAGTATTTAAATGGCAAAAAGCACAGGATACGCCAATCTTTCAAGTACCAGTCAAAGGTCCAGCTTAAACATTTCTTTTGAGCAAACCTGAGATGAAATCTGGTACAGAAGTGGGACTAACATTTTTTTTTCAGTTTATGTATCCTTGACTTTTCAATGTATGTTGCTCTTACCTTAAATAAAATGTACAAGATATATAAGAAGATGCCAAATCCATATATAGGGATAATTTGCCCCACAAGACCTCTCCCAGTTCCACCAGCACTTCCGCCACCACCTCCACCGGCCTTGGCTTTGGCAACTGCTTCAGCGAGGTGAGACCTTGGAAAATGAGGGGTAGCTCGGCTGTCGGGGGTCGCCTGGTAATGCATCCTGGGTGGAAAGCGACCAGGCTTCCCTGAAAAAAAAACACAAAACAAAACAGAAACACAGCAATTATTTTTCTACTAATAATTTTCACCCGTTTACACGCAGCCTAAAACTGGAGCAGGTACAGCTGGTCTCTCTTCTCTAATTTTAAATGCACCACCGCTGATGAAAAAGGCAACCCACTGGACCATTACTAAGTCTGTAGAGTCAGTCCCCAGTCATTTACTATGTGCTAGGAGTTAGGTGAGCACAATTAATCTGTTGATTTTAGGAAGAGAGGAAGCTGGCACGGCAATTAACAAAGCACAGAGTTTACCAAGCATATGTACCCGTCCAAAGACACCACGGATCACCACCCCTAGCAGGGTGACCACCAACATTTGTACTTCTGCTCCTCTGCTCAAAAAATCACCACAACAGCCTTTTTTTTTCTTTTCTTTTTTTTTTTTCACTAGGATGCAAAGGTGTGCTAACGCATAAACCCAGCTGCAGTACTGATACGTGACTGCAGTGCTAGCCCAGTACAGATTTTCAGCTATTGTTGTTAAAATTGGCTTCACTCAACACAGAGGTGGCAGAATCTCACTGAAGCTCACACAGTTATTAAATCTCCTCGCTGCCACCAGTTCACCAATTTTTCTCCGAAATTCACAATGTTACTGCCCGCTGTACTTGACATCCTGCTCTCCACCTCTGTCCACTAAGGGGGCAGAAGTGAGCCCGTGGCCACGCTGCCCCAGGCCGGCTGCTGAGTGGCCACCCCTGCCAGGAAAGCAGAAAGCAGGTCTGGAATCACGCAGAAAATAACCAGCTAACCCCTGGAAGCACCCGGCTGCAGGTACCTTTATTGGAAGCGAGACAACAGAAGATTAGATTAAATTAGCATTTGCTCTTGCTAGGAAACACCATCACAGCTAAATTCCCGAGCACAGAAAATTACAGTAAACATATTAGGAAGCTGTATCAATAATTTGTGAAGGCCTGCTACTAAAACATTTTTCTTGTAGGTGATGACATGGATTTTTTGACTGCTGTAGGCTTTAATGACACTGAGCAGGAATGCCCCTCCGACCAAAAATGCTCTCAGGCGAGCTCAGGCTTAACTTTGAGGAAGCTGTTATTGAGCATTTTAATTTAGTGAATTATTCAAGGCCTGTGATGGAAATAAGAGCATCTTATTTACAAGAAAGTCCCATTGCTACAGCAGCAATGTCATGTAGGCCTTTGTAAAGCATTTTACATTCGTGCAGCCATTCTTTATTAATTAAAAAGAAAGGGAAGAGCACAGAAAACAACCGGCAAAGGTGAAGCTGTATTTAAAGGGATTCGTTTTCTCATTTTTCATGAGGCCTCCCTTCTGCTTTAAAAGATTCAATTCAGCCAAAAAGAATCAGGCCAAGGGGACACGTGCAAGTCGTTTCGTTATCCAAGGAATGTTGGAGTTTCACGGCTTCTGGTGCTGAACCTTCCCTGTTGAGCCCACACAAACAGCAGAGGCAAGTCAGATGTGCAGAACAGCTGTCAAATACATGGTACATAAATGGAAACGTGGAGAGATGTGGATGCCACTGTCCATTAAACAGCCTAACTGGTGCTATTTAAAAAAAATACCCTAACACGCTGGTAGGTGATGTTTGTCCAGATTCTGCATTTCCAGGGAAGGCACAAACCACTCCCAGATGGAGAGGGTGGCACACCCTTCATCGAAAAAATCAAGCGACGTCTCCGTCTGACCACAGACAGGCACGTGTTAGGTGCTTGTGTGCTGAGTGAATGAAAAAGCAACCTCTTTTTCAGACCGTCGTGGGAATTCAAATTGAAAGAGCTGCTGTGAGAACCAAAACTCAAGAGTTTCATACATTTTTCTCCTGTGCTCTGCTGGACTTTATTTGAAGAAGAGACGGGCTCGAAGCAAAGCTCATGCTAAGCAGGACATGCGAGTTTTCCCTCTGACAACCAGCAAGGTGTTAACACTGAATTCTCCATCTTGGGCTTCAAAAAATAAAAAAAAAATAAAAAAATCTTTTGCTCTTAGCAGCCTATTTTCATAAAACTTTCTGTCAAAGAGATGACTTGTGTAAAGGGTTCTCAGGCTGGAAATATTAACAGATGGAAAGACACATGGACTCCATGATCTTCTTAATTATCTTCCCTAAACTAGAAGTATCTGCCTTCTAGATATTCTTGTATAGCCTACGTGTTTGGTATGATAGTTTAGAATAATTTATAAAGAAATGTTTTCTTCACAGTTAACCTATTCTTTTTCAAGACAATGTCACACTGGTGCTTTTCTTTAACACCTTCTAATTCCCCAAACAATTAGTCCTTTTTATAACACTACAAACTCACATCCAGTTTGTTGTTGAGGTCTCTCCATTTCTATTAAAAACTATCACTAGACCCGTATTTTAGATTTATTTTCCGCATGTAGTCATTTGTATTTTTCTGTTCTGACTCTTTTTTTTTATAAATGAATACTTCTGAACCCGGCAGTGTGACATCAGGATGAGCCGGACAAACATCGTGCATTCCTGCTCTTTCGCTGGCATTTACAAAACGGCTCTAGCTGCGTTCCTAGAAATCACAGCGTTAGAAACCTGCTCAAAAAAGGTCAAAGAATAATTTTATAAATAATTTTGGAACGCTTACTTTGTATCACCACACAGCTGTTTTTAAGGGGCACAGTCAAAAGCTTTAACATTTTCATTGATTTTTGCAGGCGGAGGTGAAGGAGGAAAGCACAGAGACCACCCAAAACGGGGCCATCTCACTTTCCTTCACGTAAGGACACCTGCCAGCAGCCAAAGCGTGCCCTGCACAACTCCCAGCTGGGCAAAGGAGCCGCCTGAGGCCCCGTGTGCTTTCCTTGTAGGAGCTTTATTCTTTGTGACAGTGCAAACTGACCGCAGGTCTGGTGCCGTCGTCTGTAAGGCTTTGTGAACTGCCAACGTGGTTGTATGAAACGCATGACATCTATGACTGAGGGCTGACATTAGAAGCACTTTTAAAACCGGTGGCAGCTTGTTTTTCGGAGAGTTTTGGACACCTTCAGAGCTGAGGCCATGCAAGCGGGAGGACGGGGGGCACGCTGACCACAGGAGCATGGCGCGTGGACACGGCGTCTGGGGCACGGCAGTGGGAAACTAAGCGATGAGGAGATGAGGATGGTTTCACCGAGCTTTTATTTCTTACGAAAACCCCGGCAGCGCTCCAGCAACAGAAGGATGAAGCCTTGAAACGAAACGCCGCAGGGAAACGTTGGCTTTCGGCAACGCTGGCAGCACGCTGAGGGAGAGGAGAAACAAAACACCACCCCAACACCGCGAACAACCTGCTGTGAGAGAGAAGGGCCGAGAAAACCGGGGGCAGGCCCGGGAGAGGCACGAAACGTTGAGCCCCGCTCGGCTCCCTCAGCGGGCGGCCCCTCAGCCCCGGGCAGCCCCGGGCAGCCCCCGGCAGCCCCGGGTAGCCCCGGGCAGCCCCGTCCTCGCCCCGGCGGCCCTCAGCGGGCTCTTACCGTCGGGCGGCGCGGCCCCGGGCTCCGTCCTCCCGCCGCCCCTTGGCAGCAGGGCCCTCGGCAGCAGGAGGGAGGCGCAGAGCACCAGGCACGACACGGCCGCCACCCGCCCGCAGCCCGCCGCCGGCGCCATGGCGGCCCTGAGGCGGCCGCGGGGCTCCGCGCAGGCGCCGTTGGCCGCGCGTGCGCTGGGCGGGAGGCTGAGGGGAGGCGGTGGACTACGCGCTTCCCATAGGGAAAAACAACCCAAAACAAGCATAAAACGAATAAAAGAACCTTACGCTGCCCCTTTTTTCCTCCCCCGGAGGTTTTTTTGCAGCGCCTGTGCGGGTGGAAGTGAAGGGAGGAAGGAGCCCGCAGCCCTCTGTGGCATCCCAGCAGAGCGGTGGGCGCTGCCCCAACAGGCTGTAAATGGGTGTCCCTGCTCCTGCAGTAGGGCTGCTGCTGTTATTAGGGCTGTTGGGCTCCTAGGGTTAGAAAAAAGTCATACCAGAAATAGCCTTTCTAGGCCCTGAGCAGCTTGGGTTCCCCAGATGGGCTCATCCACCTTGGAGCACAAAGGGTGGATGTGGGAAAGTCCGGAACGTATTTAAAATTACTTCAGTGTGCTACAACTATCCTCTGAAATTTAAAAATTACAGTTTCAAGAGAGAGCTCGGAATTTGCATGTTGTCAGTGCATTTGTTTAGGTGGCTGCGGCACAAAGTCATCCTGAAACCACCTTCCCACTGTACCGAGAATAAAAGATCAAAGCAAAGAGGGAAGTTCATTGTTTGTACTCGTTCATTTTCACCGACTTTAGCAAAAAACTGCCAGTCATGTCAAATTAAATTATATGGTTTTGTATTTCCATTATATTTATATTACAGTATATTACTGTAGTTGAATTAGACTATTTTCCATGGGGCCTGGGCTGTGACTACCGAATTTAACTCACTTTACGCAAGAGCTCCCCTTAATTAGACTTGAGCTGGGAAAAGAATTACTTTGACTAGCACTGCAGACTACTACAGCAGCAGAATACCACAGGCTCTTAAATTACTACAGAAGAGATATCCACTGTCTGGACAGCTGGAACTGGACTGACGATTCCAGTAATTGTTCTTATTGAATACCTCAGCCCTAGGGACGTGGCAGCCCTTGGCCACGTTCCCACCAGCCATTATCGGATTAACCTGGCTGGACCATCTCCTTACACAGTTCCTTTGCCCATCAGTCATTCACCAGCTCTCCGGTTCCTCACAGGAGTACTTCTGGCACTCCTCACCACTGCTCCCGAAAATAAGAGTTGTGGGTACCATCTGTTCAGTGTCCAATTAGGTCTCTCTCCTAAACTTTCCACCAGCTCTTGATGCCTGATGTGGCAAAGTTAGCAGGTAGGAGCATCAAAACGAGCCTCGCCCTGACCAGAAGTGTGATTGAATCCACTAAAAACAAATAATTCACTCAATCTGTTGTCGTTGTTCTCTGGTTACCACCAGGGAGAACATGACCGGCCTGTCAGAGCACTCGTGGATCACTTCTGTTTCCATTTTAACTCTTGGGAAGCACAAAAAGGACAGAGAACAACTAAGAGAGCAGCAGCACCACTGGAGTCTTTTAGGCCTCAAAGAGTGAAATACCATACACCATAGAAATGCTGTGAGTGTTGTCAGGGCAATTGATCCAAAACAATGATGTTTGGAGGCTTCTTCGGTGATGAGGTCTGGATGAAGTAGATTGCCCTACCTTGTTCCTAAGAAGGTCACTGGAAGAAAGAAACACTTATAGCTGTTTCCGAGCGTTTTCCCCATGCCATTCAAAACCAAGGAAGAATAGAGAGATCAATGCTTGAAAACTAACTTTCCACGTGTAATCACCAGCTTTCTAACGTCAGTATGGCAGCCGGTCCATGGCCCCTCAAGAGGCCGACAGGAGCTCAAAGGCAAAGCAACAAATTTGATTCTGGGATTGTATGTAGAGACAGCATAAATACAATGGCTCTTTGTGAGGTATTCAGTCATCAAGAGATATGTGGGAAAAAATAAAAGGACTTCATAAAGTCCGTTTTTCTTCTCCAGCCAAACATAGAGTTCCTGCAGTGAAAGACTGAGGCATGGGTCTTGGACTTCACAAAAAGCACAAGTCCTGTCCTTTGTGGAAGTCACAGGTGAAATCCTGCTGATTTAGGTTGCCGTGGAATTTAACTGTACTCATATAAACAAACAAAAAAAAAAAAACAAAAAAAAAAAACACAAACAACAACAAAACACTATAAAAACAGAACCTCCCAAAGAAGATCAAGAGCATTTATTTTAGATAATTTAACCTTCTGTTTAAGTAAAATACCATAAATGTGTTCTGACCTCAAAAAGGCCAGCCTCATGAAGCGGACTTTGCGCTGGTTGGGTTGCCTTGAGTTTTGTTTGCTGTCACATAGAAAGTTATGTTTTCACAGAATGATGTCTGCATACATGGTAGTGTTCATAAATATGTGGTTTGGTTTATAGTTCCAAACTGATATAAACACAGACTTTACAGTATTCAGAAACAACACGTACATAGCAAAATACTTTCTAGGTAGTATAATAGGTATTCAGCAGGTATTGATAACAATCTCCTACAAATGATTTATTTTGAACTTCTGGAAAGGAGCATTGGAAAAGAATTTCATTTTCTCCTTATTCATTTTACCCTGATATTCGTCCACTTATCTACTATCTCTCTTTGTTATTCCATGCTTACCACCTCTCCCAGTTTCTTCTTATCGTGGGAAAATTAATGTGAAAGAAGATGAATGAATCATTTTAAGCCTTTTTAAACTCATTCTTGAGTGGACACATAAATTGCTGTAAAATGAACAATCCTTGATATAAATATAAATTAGGAACCAGTTTCTTAATCAAACTAACAAATTACTTAAAAGCCTCCTCATATATCTAGCCCTTGCCAAAATATGTGCCATCACTGCCTCTCTCCCCTAGCTTTGGAAGGTGTTTATGTGCTTGCTTCTCATTGCAGAGTATCGTAGTAGTAAAGCCCAAATGCTGCTGTATTAGGGTGCTATGCCTTCAGGGGGACCAGGAGAGTTGGCTAATATTCAAGCATCACTTTCTCCAAGCTCAGGTACATCCCTCAGAGACAGAAGTTGAGCAAGATGGGCAGGAGACCTGCATGGATGGGCAAGGAGCTCTCGGGAAAAACTTAAAGAGAAGAAGTGTAGTAGCAGAAGAAGTAGTGTAGCCAGCAGGCCCAGGGAGGTGATGGTCCCCCTGTACTCTGCTCTGCTGAGGCTACACCTCTAGTACTGTGTTCAGTTTTGGGCCCCTCACTTCAAGAATGACATCAAGGTGCTGGAATGTGTCCAGAGAAGAGCTACGAAGCTGGTGGTGGGCCTGGAACACAAGTCCTGTGAGGAGCAGCTTAGTCTGGGGAAGGGAAGCCTTATTGCTCTCTACAACTGCCTGAAAGGAAGGTATGGGGAGCTGGGGGGGTCGGCCTCTTCTCACAGATAACTAGTGATAGGACTAGAGGAAATGGCCTCAAGTTGCGCCAGAGGAGGTTTAGGTTGGAAATTAAGATAATTTTCTTCTCAGAAAGAGCAGTCAGGCATTGGAATGGGTTGCTCAGTAGTAGTGGCATCACCATCCCTGGGGGTGCTTAAGGAAAGGTTGGATGTGGTGCTAAGGGACACGGTCTAGTAGGTGATTTTGGCCATAGGTGATGGCTGGACCAGATGTTCTTGGAGGTCTTTTCCAACCTTAATGATTCTGATTCTAAGCAGTGAAACGTGGCTCACATCCTATGTGGCAGTGTTGGTGCTTCCCAGGTAGCCTGGAGCAAGGCTGTGGTGTCTTGTCTTCGTTGCATGAGGCATACCTCCAAGTCTTCCACATGCTGACAACTGGAGGGTTTGCCCCTAAATGAGGAGTGGCTCAAAAGTGGCCCGTAAATGAGGAGTGGCTAAAACTAGAGGCTGGCTACGTGTTTTCCAGCTCCGTGGTGTATTTATGGTCTCGCAAGGTGACAGATGAGGCGGCTTCCACCTTAATTGTCAACCCTTGTGATCAGGAACGCGTTAGAGGGGATGGCTAAACCCGTAGTCCAGGTGATGCCTTACAGAGGGAAGACCCTTTCTCTGCATCCTTCTCGCTGTCATTAATCAGCAGAAAGAAAGCTCAAACTTGAATTCTTTGGGCCATCCTGTCACAAAAAAATATAAAGGAAGTAGTCTTCTGCTCCAATTAATTAAACAAACTGATATAAATTCCCCGCTTAAACCGTACTTTGCATATCCGTAATCTCTGCACTACATTTTATGTATACTTTACCCTTGGGTAAAAATTTGTGAGCATATAAATGCTTTCTCATATAATCTTGCTAAAGCACGCTCTTGCCTATAAATATTCATACCACTGCCAAAACATTTGCAAGCTTTCCCCAAAGGTGAAATATGTGTAATGTACTTTGCCTTCTGGGTATAAATATTATCCAATACATTTTGGTTAATATGAATACACTAATTATTCTTGTAACCCTTTTTAAAAGGGTCATCCTCATGATGTGAATTTTTAAAAAATGTAATTACAGTAATTGGATACTTAATCTAATTAAAATTGGCTTTATCTTTAATGGGAATTTTTCTAAAGAGGCAGAATGACAATTGACTTTCTGATAATCACTGTTTTCTTTCAGCTAGAGGATGCATTTAGTACAGTAGGAACCAGAGAACATGGCCTCTTTGCTACATGCCTGCCACCTTTAGAGCTAGTTAGATGGTAATTTTGTCCATTGCCGGGCAAAACTTTCACTTTACTTATAAATAAAAGTTCTGCATTCTGCGTCTTGATTTCATTGTGGCTCAGACAGAGTTAATTTAGGAGTCAATTGTGCTTGGGGTACAGGTAAATTCAAAAACATTGTCTTCTCGTGCTGTTGAATGGGAAGTCAAAGAGAACAAAACAATGGAAAAGCTAGGGGTTGTGTAAGACTGGAGAATTAGAGTAATGTTGTTAGTTTCAGACACCTGTGACATAGACGCTTACATCTGAGACATGTTTTTGTTGTGTTGTGGGAAATAGGTAGTTTTAAGGAGTAATTCGTCTGATCATAGGTGGAAATCTGCTCTCAGACATGATGGATCACACCATATTTTCTCCCCTTAATGATAAAGGGTGCACAGGGTGCCTTGCCCAGAGATAGATGGGCACCCTGTAGAAGAGAATACTGACTTAGATGAATGCCACCAACATGGAGCACATTGATTTTCTCAGGAAGTGGAAAACATAATAGCAGTATTATTAGCCAGTTGAGAATCTAAGTTTTGCTTTTCTGGATGTCTGAAAATCCAGAAAACCAGCTGAATGTTGGGTTAAAAGATAACAATAATAATAATAGTAGTAATAAGAATAATAGCAATCAATCAATCAATCAATCAATCAAACAAAACACAAAAAATAGAGAAAGGAATGGAAATGGAAATTCCTCAATAAGCTCAACAAATGACAATCTGGCAAAATAACAGAAAAGGTAATTCCTAAGAGCAAGCATGTCTGACCCTTCTGTTGATGTCTCAGAGGTGGCACTGCTGGCAGAGGTAGTTTGTCACCTGATTAGCACGAGCTCTTGACGTATGGCTTGGTCTAGCCACCAGGCTGAACTTACCAGAGCACAACTGCCACCGAGACTTGGAGAACACAACTTCAGGCTGCTGCATCTGCAAGCAGGTCCATTATAAAGCTGCCACACCTTTCAGGGTCTTTGCTTCCAGGAAAAAAAAAAAAAAAAAAGCATTACTGGAAGCCAGGAAAGAGAGAAAGAGCTTCTAAGAAAATCAATCAGCTGTTTTGTAGGCTCAGCTTGCCAGCAGAGTGTGTCCCTCACAGGCCGGTGTGTCTTCAGGACTGAAGACAGATATTTCACTGAGGAACATTGTTTACAAAGAAGGATAACCATCTGCAATGTATTCCAGCATCAATCTCTCGATATATGTATATGTGATAGAAAAGAGGCTGCTAAGACAACTCATGCAATTTATGCGTTAAAGAAAAATCATTAATTTGGAGAGAAATTAGCAGTAAGGAAAAGAAAAATTTCAAGTGAAGACAGGTATTGAGGGTGCATTGAGTGAAAAAAAGTTCAATATCAAAATTATACAGGAAAACCTCTAGCTTGATTTGAGAACTAGTGGTGGTCTAGGACTTTCAGCTTCTTAAAAAATTTGCTATATCAACAAATTTAATTTTGAAAAAGATGCCATGTGCCATCATTTTGCTTTATCAGAGTGTTATCTTTGTGCAAGATAGAGCATTGGTTCGAGAAATAACAACACTGTCTGATAGCCTTCACTAAGCTTCAAGCTCCTGAATTGGAACTAAACATGGAGGCAACAGTGATCCATTCAACAGGGATAACTTTTAGTGCCAAAAAAAGTAAATTAATAGGTAAGTAGCCTGTACCTGAGACTCACGGAAATTTGAATTTGGTTGGATTTTGTTGCTATTACAGAAAACACATTTTTAGGATTGGCAGTCTTCAGAAAGGCTTTGGAAAGAGAAAAAGAAGCTGCTGTAATGGTCGGCGGCATGAACTGTCGCAGTTTCAGAGCTGAAGATCGTTCTGGTTAGTGTTTTTGCCGTGGGGCCACCAGTGGCTTCTGAATACAGGAAAAATGAGAGGATAATGGCTTGCTAGGAAAATCCGAGTTCTCTGAAAATCAATTTTAGAACTGTCGTAGGAACTCCTGGCTCCAGTTACAAGGTTGGTTCAAGCTACGCCTCTCGCAGTAGCTCATGACTAAGGAATCTTGGCAGATGCCTGTGTGAATACTTAGAAAAACAGAAACAATTTGGTTTTGCCATCTGTCTTGGGCAAGAACTCTGCATTGCTGATGTTTGATCCAGACAGGCTTATTGGGAAACTAATATCAGCCGTTGTCCTAAGCATGAGAGAAACGCATTGGCTTCTGAAGGGAATAAATATGTTCAGAAAAAGATGGAAAATTAAAAAGTCTGTTGCCTCATCTACTTGCAGAGATACAGATGTGCCTCATCCTTCAGGCATACAGGTTGCAGGAAGAGACTGCAAAGTCACTGACCTTGGCATGTACATATCCTAAAAATCCTTGGAAAACAGCCTTTTCTAACATTAAAACCCAGTATTTCAGCAACTCCTAACTCCCTCCATCTAAGGGATTGTTGGCTTTTGCACTTAACCTCTTGCTCTGGAAAAGTTTTTCATCTCAAGGTGAAAAATTTGGAAGCACAACTTCGGTTTTTCCAGAAGATGGCAGTGCCACTACAGAAAATAGCAGAGCTGTTGTGCTCCGAAGGTGACTGCTCTGTAATTTGCCAGCTCAGAACACATATATAACAAGTTTTGATTTTTTTTTTCTTAAATAGATGATCAGATAATTATACTTCAATGACTGTCAAAAGCAATAATGATAGCACTCATTACAACTTTAAAGTGTGTCTGGCTTCCCAAGGGCTCACAACAAACGTTAATTTATCCGAATGGATACAGGAGACGTAATTAGGCAGTAACTCATTTCTATCACATATCGTGTACGCTATAATTATTTTTGGCCACACGTGTTCACGCTGGGTGTTGAACTGCCCTCCTAACATCCACCTCTTGTGCTCCTACCTGGGGCAGTCACAGGTGTTGCAGTGGCAAGGAGGTAGAATTAAACACCGCCTTCAATCCCAGCACATCTGGCAGCACCCACAAGACCTGAAGAATAAAAGAGGCAAATAGATGTATGGAAAATTAATAAGGATCACAGCACCGCACCAGATGCAGCGGTATGCTGACTACATTGCTAAATAGATTGCACTATGATAGCCAGGCCATCTACAATAGCTTCAAGCTTTCATGAACTGTGCGAGCCGATGCCTTTAATTCTCAGGTTGAGCTTGATTCCTGATTGTTTTCATTACATTGCATTTCGGGGATTTTGTGGTATGATTACATGTGATTTACTAAAAATAACTGATCAATGAAAAGATGCAGAACTTACTGTGCTTCTCTTTCCATTCATTTATTATATTTTCGTGAGTCTTTCATTGAAAAAAAGAAAAAAAAAGAAAAAAAAAAAAGAGTCTATTCACACTAGAAAGGCTACCTACCAGTTCAGTGAGAAGAAGGCAAGCAAAGAGTTATTCTACACCCTGCTAACATATTCACAGAAAACTCATCCAATTTTGTTAAGACCTTTTGTGGAGAATCAAAAGTTGGTGAAGATTGTATTATAATTCCTCTTCCTGACCTGAAAGTCACACAGCTGGATTCAAGTAGGCCAGAAATGCATGCTTTACAGAAACACCTTGTGATTTTTTTTTTTTTAATTTTTTTTTTTGAAGCTCTGAAAGATTTTAGTGCTGACCCTGCCCTCCATACCAACAGCTGAGTCGCTTGCAGGAACTCATGACAGAAGACAAATTGTTGCAGCTGTCAAATAGCCGGCAGAAGGAAAGGATCACCTTGTTGCACCAGTGTTAGCCTCCACATTTCCCTTGCAATAGGGCAAAACTTACGTACTGCTCACTGTACCTTCGAGATTCCAGTTTTGTGGGGGACAATCAAGATTTAAATACCCTGGAGGAAAATAATTTGCTGCTTGATCCAGCAGCACCTTTTGAAGTCAATATAAAAGTGTTCATTCGCATCGATGAGATTCGGATTATATCCTTATTTTATTGTCAGTGGTAATATAATATAATATAAGTGGCTGGTCAACAGAGGTGGAAACCAGGAGGAGCACAGAGCCTGGACCAGCAGCTCTGCCCAGAGCAGGCGAGCACACAGAGAAAGTTGCATTTCTTCCAAGTGCTTCAGCAGGGGAAATTGTGCTGAGAAACCTTCATGAATTTTGTCAACATGGCTGGAATATGCAGTGGACCAAAAGCTGTTCTCATTTACACCTGCAAAACCCTCACCTATGCCATCCTAGTGATTTCAACACCAGGGAATTGTACCTAACAGGACAAAACCTATACCGTTTGCATTAATTACACGTTCGTTCTTCTCGTTCAGAGATGTGACTCTATACACGTGAGCAACAGCAAGCTAATACCAGAGCACATCTCAGTGTGAAAACTGAGCAGGCCAGGTGTAGGTGAGGTGTGAGGCATCAGAAACAGGAAAAAGGAGCACAAGATGAGGAGCAGCCAAGCATCAGGAGTAAAACACTTCTCGTGAAAAAAATGTGGCAGCGTGCAAATGCACAGAGCATACAACTCCAACAAGAGCCCATTGAAACCAATGAAAAATACTGAAAAGGCATTCAAGATTAAATAATCTTTGGCAGTGCTGCTGTGGGGACAGTTAATGCAGAGTTCCCATTAAAAATCTCTCAAGAGATCTTGTAAGACTAAATAAAATTAGCCCAAAGGCCCAAACTCTACCTTCAAATCAGGCATCATCTGCTGAAATTGAAGAGCCCTAAACAGTGTGAGAGCAGCAGATTCAGAGAAGCCATGAATAAATCTGAGTTTGTTGGGTGGGGGACTCGGGCACGAAGCAGGCGTTGATTGAGCCAGGAAAGAAAACCAATTTGTGCCACGCTTCTCTTCCCTACGTAGCCAACCCCCCAAAAGTCATGTGCGTCCTACCAGCCCCACGCAGCTCCTGACCCAGCTCACAATGTGCTGGTGATCTCAATTCCACATTTTTTTTCTAAAACAAAAAGAGAGAGAGAGAGCCCTGCCCTTGCTGCCAGCCCAGTTATTCTAAGGCACCCGCCAAACTTTTTATTCCGGTCGTTGCTGCATGAATTTGGCAAAGCCCAGGCATTGCCCAGTGTCTGCACCTGCAAATAATTCCACGGGAGCCCTTGGCGTTGCTGGTGGGACTTGGAGCTCAGCAGCCTCTGCTGGTCCATTAACTCCTAGAGATTTTTATTATGGAGCTAAAATTCATTCAACCACATCTCACGATGAGTAGGAAGTATAACACAGATATTAGGGCTGCACTTCGTAGAAACAGTCAGCAAGGCAGGTGCCACGCCACGCTGAGGACCACAGCCTTGTCGCCAGATGCACGGGTCTGGCCAACTCATCTGGTAGATGTCCCAACCCACTATGCAGTTTCTCCAGCACCACCAGGACGATACACATCCCTCATCAATACGGGACAGTTTATGGCTTGAAACGGGAGATAGCGGGTGGGTGGTAATGTAGATCATGGTACTTAATTGGACATAAGGCTTCCTAACATCCTCTTACTTTCCTAATTGCTAATATATTTAACACTGATGTTATCAATAGTCCACGATAAATAAAATGACTCCATATCAGCTCATTAGTTGATTAATTACACGGGGAGAAAGAAAAAGAATGAAGCCAAAAGTAGATGGAGGACCCAAGCTTCTCCCTGAGTGGAAGGAGCAGCCCCAGCTGGCCTACGTGTTTTTGGGGTTATTTATTTGCAGCAATGCGGCTTTGTGAAATACAAGTTAGAGGGAAATTAGGCCACCACTCTAGCATCAGCCTTCCTTTTGTTCTTTTTCAAACTTTAGGAGCAAAGGAGTTCCCAGATAAACCGCATCTTGGAGCTGTTGTTACCGCTGCAGGTTTGGTGAAACCTCTGGTGCTGCAGATCTAAGATTAAAACTAACATACATCTCAGCCTTAAAAAGCAACAGAAACAACCACCACCACTAACTAGCTGAGTGAGTGTACTAAGAAAGGGGATACGAAGTAATTTTATTATGAGAGCCAGGAGGAAAATTATTTCTAACTACCCAAACAAGCTCTCGGAGTTGCACTTGGTGAATGCTCACTCCGTATCTCTGTTTTCAGTAAGAATGAAATACCAAATACTTTTCCTACCGTATGCAAGAATCAAGTGAACTGACTGTTTTGGACTACTCAACCCAACAAACGCAAAGGTATTTCACACGACTGCTTCTAAAACAGAGGCCTAGGCCTAAGCACCATTATGCTTTGAAAATAAGCCCAGAAAAGGACATGAGGCCACTTAACGCAGCTCCACTGATGTGCAAGGCCTGCTAAGTCCACACCTGGAGGTCATCCCAGTCATCCTATTTATTTCAAAGTAAGGCTATATAGGATTGGGATTTTTTTTTTTTTTCTCTGGTTGTGTTTTTTGTTGTTGTTTCTGATCTAAGTGGGGCAGGAAACAGGAGAAGCTCATGCTCCAATCCAGTATTTTTTTTATACACTGATCTTCCCTTTAACTGTTCAGTGACCCAAAATTTGATCTATTCTCTCTAACATCATCTACAGAGCAAAATTATCAGACTTTCTTCCCAATAATAGGAAACAGATGGTTTCATTTTCCTCATTTACCATCTCCTTGAATGTGACTTTCAATGGGATGGAAACCCTCTGGCCAACCCATTCCTGGTCTTTTCCCTTTCAGCCTCTGCATGTGCTGTATAAAATTATTTTGACCACTGAGAAAATTGAATCACCCCACTAGACGTGAACAATGTAAATTTTAGATTTGCAGTTTTCCTATTTATTTTTTACAGTGAAACTCAAACTCCTTTTTTTTTTGCTTCATGCTGATTGTCCTTCTAGTGGATAAAAACAAACAACCAAAAAAAAAAAAAAAGAGAACCACAAAACCCATCAATTTTTCTTTTACCTTTATTTCCCCCGGTCTATGCAGATATTCCCTAGATACCATTATATGATTTCTTCCTCTTCATGAAGATCATAGTGAGGAATTGTTGCAGCCACAAATGGCATTTTTTTGTCCCATTTCTCCCCACAACCTACACTTACCCCTCTAGTTTTGTGTGATGATTTATTACTAAACAACATATTTTCCATTATAGCAAAGGAAGGGGGGTGGGAGGAGTACCAAACAAACTCCAGTGGCTGTATTCAAAGTGTAATGCTTCTTATCACAAATAATTTAAAAAATGCAAGAACCCCAATTTGCAGCTAGGAGGCCCACTTGAGGGATCAGTTAAAATTTACTCCTTTATACACATGCCAACTTTGACTTCAAAAAGACTTTATTCCCAAGGATAAACAACCCAATATTTGTGTAATATAATTAAGTGAAGGCATCTTTAAATGTCATACCAGCTTGTGCCATGCTTTAAATTGTTATGCATCAACAGAATTTAACGAGATGGCCAAGGATCCTGCTTCCTGCGTGAATGCGATAAGCCACAAATACTGTATAGCTCTTTAATAGATTGCCAAAATAAAGCATTTTGTATGCAAATTATTCATGGAGTGGCAAAGCTAATATAGTGCCAAAATTACGCCCACTGGTCCTCTGCAATTAGTAGTTAAGTTGAAGTATCTTCAAACTGCAGAATTTCTTTCAGTGTTTCCCAATACTTGAAGCATCTTTTCATTTATGGAATTATGAAATTGCAGCTTTTATTTTGCTTTAAGGTTCAGGGTACGCGTGCGCTACAGCAGAGGGGTGGCAGCTGGGATCTAATCAGAAGAATTGCACATAGGCTACGCAGAAAATAAATGCACAAGTCCAGTGACTTGCAAGAAAGTTGAAGGAGAGAAAAAAAAAAAAAAGAAAGGATTTTCCATCCAATTTTCCACCCATGCCACTAAAATAAAGTAAATGAGCTCTATGACATTGGGATGAAGAAAACAGCTAAGGAACACAGCAAATAAAATAAAAATACAAGCATCTGGTTCCCAGCTTTAGGATGGCTCACAGAGCCACCCCCACAAAACATCCTTTAGTTGCCTTCAAAATGTCCCAGTCCGAGGAACACCCATACGCTTATAGCGGTTCAGGAATAAAATGTCCTTGGGGTGCACAAGACAGAGGAGCCACAAAAAGCCAACACCTGTAAGTCACTTACCTGCTGCTTCACTTTCAGTGAAAAGCTCTTTCCCAGCTCTTCAACTGGCCAAGATTCTCTCTCAGACCAGCTTAGGGAGCCATGTAGAGAGGGGAAATAATTGCTCCTCCATGGAGAACTCCTTGGAAGAACTTTTACCAGCTGAACCAGGCAACCGCGAAGTATTCAGGCAACTGTTCCACTTTTGGGTGTCGCTTATAGCCCTGCGTGGAGATGAAGCACAATGAGGAAGCAGACGGGCATGTAGGTCACATCCACGTGCTGCGGTGTTAACGCTAACTGTATTTTCCACTTACAATCTAATCATCAGAAGAGTATAGCACGTGTCAGGGGCCCATGATGATGATTTAATGAGTCTGTGTCAAGCCACTTGGACCTGGGTGGCCTTTCTTAGCTAACTTGGAGGATTTACTACCAGATAAACAAAAAAAATGTAATTTTGATCACAAACTATTTTATGAAAATGTGGAATACCATAGGCAGCTGTTTTCAGTCCGGTGGACTCCAGGAGTTACAATCTACAGATTTTTATTTACGTGGGGGGAACGGGAGGACCCAAACTCAACAGCCCCCAATCCCATACTTTGATATTAAAGGACAAAATGGGTAGGAGGTCTTACAGCAAGAAAGCTGCAATCCTTGGAAAATAAATAAAAGCAGCTACCACTGTTGCTGACGCAGGTCTTGCATTTTGTCCCTTTTAGTGATGTTGGTTTAAATATCTGGCTAAGAGAGGCGGGCATTTCTGTGGTAAGTCCAGATGAAGGAGCGTGTGGCCCCACCACCTCTGCCAGCGGCTTTGCAAAGCAAACCTTGCACCGTCAGGATGACTTGGCGGAGCCTGTTGGTCAGGGCTCCACACTGACAACTTGTCGGCGACTTTGTAAAAAAAAAAAAATAATAATAATAAAATAAAATAAAAAAATGGCAACCAATGAAAATCAATCTTCTGATGCTCGGCTGCCTTAAATACCAGTAGAGCAAACAAACAGCCCTAAACAATACAGCAGAAACCATATATCAATTACCCTAAATGCTCAAGCATTTTTACTTCACAGCCTGCAACATCCACATGTAGTATCCGCACCCACTGCGCCGGGGTGATAATGGTGCCGCATTGTTCCTGGGCGCCTGGCGGTGAGATAAGGGCTGCCTGCACTTAGATGATAATGAAAGTGGGCAGACTTAACATTGTGATTTGAAAATTTCTTGGGTCTCAGAAAAAGGTTCTATTAAGCCCACTGACCCCAATTGAATATTAATTAGCTAATTAACAGATTTATTGTTCCACGCAATTTCTGGAGAGGCAATTTTTTTTCAAGTGCCATTATTTTTTTAAATTATTTTTTGCATTGTGTATAATTGAATCTTTGCAGCTGCCAGCATCTTCTGCATGATTTGGCAAAAAAAAGAAAGAAAAAGCACTTATAGCTTTCCCTTTTTTTCCAGACCCAAATGTTTCCAATCGCTTTAGTTAGTGCTTGGGGTGGGAGGGAGTGGGAAAGAGGCAGCTGATTTATGTCACAGTCTAGAGATTTATTCTTAAAAGCTTAACTTAAAAATGTCCACACTTTTTTTTTAATTCCTGTTATGATTCACTGGTCTATCTTTTAGCCTGAGGTGACTACAAGTGCACTATTATTCCCAGCAAAGAGACTGAAGTCTGTTCCCCGCCTCTCTTTATACACCCTTTTAAATATTGTGCATCTTGCTTCTCTTCTTACCTGTTTATTCTGGGTTTTTTCCACCATGAAACTGTTTTCTGCCCAGCTGGGGAGGGCAAGGGGCTTTCTGCCAGTCTCCATCCTCCTTGCAGCAGGGTCTCTTGTGCGAACCACATTTTTTCCCTCAGCACATTTTTGTCTCCATAGGTGAATCCTGAGAAAGCAAAGCATTTTTCAAAATGCTGAACGATTGGTAAAGAGAGACCAGATGCTATTTTACTGTATGGATGATTTCTGACAATTTCAAATAAGTATGTTTTGTGCAAACTTTCTGAAGAGCTTCACGCTGTAGTGAACAGACCCTCAAAAAAACTCTGGTGTCTACAGAAGCTCCACTCACCTGTTCCTCCACAGACAGAGGAGACCGACTGCAAGAAGTCTCCTTCTTGTACCTACCACAGCTACAGGTGTGTTCAATCTAAATTAAGGCCCATGAATGCTCACATAGTTCCTCCTTGGTTTTCCTCTCAGACTGTTGATTTTTTATTATTTTTTCCTTTTTCTTTATAACCAATCTGCAGATGTTCCATGAAATAATTCATTGGTAGCTTCCAAACAATTCCTGTTTCTACAGCTCACAGTTGTGTTTGGAGACCTGTGAAAAAGTTCCTCAATGACTTAAACCAACGTGGAGTCACAGAAATGCTGTTCTGTGAAATTAAACAACTCAAAATACATCCATCAAGAATCTCTTTCAAGTGTTACAGGTGATACTGGTCCAGGCTCTAGAAAATACTGCACAATGACAAAGAAATAACAGCATTTCTTCACATCCCACATTTATGAGGGGTAGATATGCAATGCTTTACTCAGTGTCCAGAACTAACTTGAAGAAGAAAAGCCACCAGAGTCAGATCTGAGCCCTGACTACAATTATTTTACCAATTACAGAGAGCAAAAGTGTTTGTATACAGATGTTTTTGTCCATCACAGAGAGAAAACTGAGCTGAAATATTCAAATCTGGATTTGGGTTCCTTACTCACAATGTGTTGGCTGGGACCTACCTCAGATGATACTGTTGTACATGGGTACCTACACAAGATCTCAGTGAAATACCTTAAGAGTTCTATGCAATGTTCTCAAGATTGGCCTGGGTGAATCAAGACATTTTAATGAAGTGCTGCTGGCACAAGCTTCTTTTTATTTGTTTTTGCACCTTTTTCACGGCTGTATCCTCTTCTGAAACATGCTAGTCAGGAAGACAGTATTTAAACCACCCAATCTTTTACTTTAAAATGCTAGATGAAATATTACTTGGGCTCCAAGCGAAAATAAGCAAATCACCGAGAGATGTGATTTCTACTTACATATAAAAATATAAGGAATAGGCAAGGAGAAGCATAAAGCTTGCACTAGGATTATAGAGATATGTGAACTGTGTCAGTAAAGAGCCTGTACTAGACTCATCAAAAGGTTGGTGGATATTATTTCATATTGACTTTGACCTTCTACTCTAATGTAATTACTAGGAACAATTTAAATAACTTACTTTTTTTTTTAAAAAAAAAAAAAAAAAGAAAGCATTTTCTATTGCTTAAAACTGGAAAACAAAATGTTTGATTGAGGTCATCTTGACATCCATTAGTGTGATAAATGAAGTGGAATTCAAGGCTGCTCCATTATCAAGGTTCATTTTCGTTGTTCAGATCTGGTTTCCCCCTCTCTCTTTCTTTCTTTTTTTTTTTTCTTTTTTTTTTTTTTTTTTTTTTTTTGAAACAACGTGGCCTCAGACTCAAGGCTGATTACAATAATTACATTTTCTACCCATAATAGTACAAATGATTCAAAGAGTTATTCAGAATGTTTCAATGTCAGCACTTGGATAAATGCTCGTTCTTTCCTAGGGATTGCATTTTTTATGCAGAAGGTTAGTTAGGAGCAGCAATAACGGTATAGCTGTCAGAAAGCCGTGAATTTACGTGCCCAGTAACTACATTCACAATTGTTTGGTACTCGGCATGGCAACAGGACTGAATGGGATACTAGATAATTTATAACTGCTCCCCAATACAAGAAGAACAATTATATTGTGTGCAGTATAAAATGGCCATTATTTAGCTCAATTTTTTAAAATTATTTGAACAAAATGTGTATCCTTTGCAGGGCTATTTTCTTCTGGTTCTAATTAGATACCCAAGGAATACAGGATATATAAATTTTAGCCAGCAAATATATTTATGGAATTTTAATTTGCTTCTTGTATACCTCTGCCATAAACTTTGTGAGCCTTCTTCAGGTTTTTAATCTTAAAGGTTAAGAAAAAAAAAAAAGAAAAGGAAGGAAACAAAAAAGAAAAAACCTGAAAGAACACAATAGTCAGACGCGAGGTAGCTGCCATTTTCTGATGCGCAGCCAGACCCTGGCTGTATCTCTCTTCTCTCGCACCACTAAATCACTACTGCATGTTTTATGAGGAGAAGTTTGCTCCTGCAGACCTGACAAATTGCATTTTGCACTCGCAGGGAAGAGTGAAGCTGGCGCCGGGCATGGCTGCGAGTAGGCCGGGCATGGCTGCGAGTAGGCCGGGCATGGCCGCAGCCTCCAGTGCTCGGCCTAGTCCCCATCCCACCAGGCCTCCCTCAGCCTCCCGCCCCGTGTCTGTCATGATGAGCAGATCAAAGTGCTGTGGAGGAAGCCTTTTTATCAAAGTCATCCACGTAGGAATTTCAGGACCTCGCAGTAAACAAAAAACCCACCCCAATATCGTCAATGACTGCAGAACTTCTCTCCTTCCTTTGGCAGCAGCCTAGGAATCAAGGCTTTGTTGTGGCATGCTGCACCTTGACTTAGGGTTTGATAGTAAAAAGTTCTTTGGGAAACACATAAATTTTAGTCAACGGGCAGAATTGATTTCCATTCACAGCAAGGAGGTCTCTTCACTTCATTTTCTTCCAAAATATTTCAGGGATAAGCAAAATATGTAACTGAAAATGAATCTGGGGTAAGCCAGGTTTCACCAGATTTTGCGCAATTTCCACGTAAACTGTGGAATTCAGCTAAAGAAAAGACACAGAGATGAACAGACATGAGGAAGCTCAGACTTGTTAGTAGCTGGGACCAGTTTAAGACGTCAACACAAATTTTGCCAATTTTGAAAGGAAATTAGCTGTGCTGTTATGAAGATGGACTTTCAATCAAAGCCTAAAATTAGGCTTTCTTCTCTTGAATGAGAATATTCAATGTATATTAATCTAATCCAGCTCTTCAAGACTTCATAGCTTTCACACCAAATTGGCAAGTGGCAAAACACTGTGTTAGCCCTTCCCTTGGGAATAAGGAGGCTACACTACGGTCAGGTCTCAGAAACATTTGAAAGAATAAAAATGTTAGCCTACAAAACCCCATGCAGCAATAGTCATCTTGGCAACAGCTCACATCTTTCCTGGATGACAAAAAGGGAGAAGGTCACGTAGTAAGAGGCATCCCTGCAGGAGAAGGGTGGGAGGGCAGTTTGGTGGCCAGGGATGCCTTCAGTATATCCCAAGGGGTGTTTGTAGGACGTGCCACTGCACCCCAATACTGAAAAGATCAGTTCAAACCTACTTCTGATACCAGGCACCTGTACAATTGCAAATGTCAAGCTGTGAAAAGTGCCTAGACAAACACAAAGGTCTCTTATTATGGTTGCATCTGCATCCATCTAATTAAAGCAAATCCAGTCACATCTCTTCTGATGTAAAAAAAAATATATATTTATCTAAGAGAGATTCAGGACTGAGCAGCCAGAGGAGTGGCTGCGGTGGTGTCCTGCCAGCATTTCAGCAAGAATGCTACAGCAGTTCCGACCTGCCCTTTCCTTCCAGTAGTCTGATGGTATGGATGCAGAAGAGTGCTGGGATGAGAGGCTGTGCTGAGTGCAATTAATTTATATCTCCATTTAAATAAAGCCCTCTCATAGTCATAGCTGGGGAGGAGACAGCGCCACTTGGCAAACAAAATTGTATTAAGTGCACTCCACTAGAAATGTTTATACTTTGTCCCTGAGAAATGTTTATGCTGGAGTACAGTATTTAACTTATCAATTTGGAAATGAATGACAAGGAGAGGAGTACAGAGGTTTTCTTGTTGCAGAAGCATTTGTTAAGTGCCTTTCGTTTGCTACAGCTTCAAAGTTGGGGTAAGCCGTCTTCATCTAGAAGAGCCTTCAGTGACCATACCAAAGCTGAGTATGCTGGCAGGGACCCTCCAGCAAACATATGCCCAAAAGATCGGCGAACATGGTGAAATTTCTTCATTTCTGATTACATCCCTTTATTGATCCCTTTAGATTATCCCTTTATCTATGCTGAGCTGGCTTCAGGAGGCTAAAGTTATGTGGTTACACCATGTGCTGGCTCCCCAGACATTATATCAATTCAGATGCCCCCAAAGGCAAAGCGTCCCCCATCATTAATAGTGTTGTCTTACATGCCTTGATATTGTAAGTTTGCTCTCCTCAGCATTCATTTGGTCTCTTCCCAGTAGAACTAGACAAATAAAAAAGGCAAGCTTTTTAACAAAAGCAACATGGCTTGGCCCAATATTTATGTAGAGAATCATATAGATTATTATAATTTTAATGCCAGCAATTTTAGTCTCTTATTTTCAAAAACTGGCCTTAACATTCAAACATCCATGTTGCTCTAAAAATCTCCCCACTCTTCTCAGCTTTTATTCTCCACCTGTAACCCTGGAGGAACTTCTTCCACATAGCGCTGTGGTAGTGCAGATGTTGGGCAGACAGGTGGGCAGAGGGACAACAACCAGGCTTCTGCTCATACACAAGTTTCTCAGCAGTTAGCACTAATGCAAAGGGAAAAGCTGCACATTTCACGGAGAAGAGGGGGATTTTTTTAAAAGCAATTTTAAGATTTGCATCAGAGTTAGGATGGCTCTGTTGAAGTACTTTGGAGACATTAAGTAATGAGCTCATTCGTTCATAATGAAAACAGGATAGAAAAAAACAATTTGTTTAGCAAAATGCAGGGAATTGCTGTTGAGCCCAGACACAAACAAAATACAAAACAGTGATGCCAGTCTGCATTAACTCCATCTGAGCCACCCAAATTCATAATAGTCTAAACTGGACTGTCCTTACAAAGTCTGTAGCTAAGTCACAAATGCAAGACACATGATCTGTGGGGCCAGCACCCTGGCTGATGCTCATCTATGTCACCGTACTGAGGCCAGCAGAGCCTCTGTGTCTGGGAGATCTTGGTCAAAAGGTTGCTTTTTTTTTTTTTTTTTTGACTTAATTTCTTCATTTAGGTAAATGGTAACTCATTGTTAAGAGTAACACTGCTTAAAAGCATGTTTGTTAGGCTGGAATTCGAGAAACCAGCTCCTGCTAGTGGCACGTGTGCCTAGGGATGAGACCTCATGAATGTGGCAAAACTCAGATGATCATAAACTTCTTTTGGCAATAATTTGACTCTGACTAACAGTGAACTATGGACATGGCATAAAAGCTCTTTTCAATGCATAATAGGGTTTTGATCCTTTTTTTTACCCTTCTTTCTTAACCCTAAAACAGTCAGAGAACACCGTGTCACCTGGTGGCCAGCCCAAGGCTAGCTGCCCAGGAGGGCTCGATTTTGTACCTGGTCACCTGAGCACACTCAGGGATGTGGACACCATGGTGAACAAGTCAGTACCCTGCTTGGCCATCTCATTGTTGCCTGCCCTGACTTCACATCTTCAGGGTCACCCCAAGCAGCAAATGCCCCTGTGCATACCCCAGTGGACCCTGCAGAGGTCCCTGTTTTAGCCATGGGTGTTTGCCATCGCTTGTGATGTTATCTAATACAACCTAGCCCTGCCTATCAATTTAATTTAGGCTTTCTTCATCACAGCAGCAGGACACCATGTGCCTGGAGCAGGAAAAGTGCTGTGAGGCCACTGAGCACAGCTCTGTGGGTTTGCAACCATTTGGAAGCTGCCACTGTGCCAATGACAGTGTACTGACAGCACCCCGGCTGATGTGTCCCCTCTGCTGTCTTCATGACAAAACCAACCAGCAAGCCCACACCGTGCACATGGAAAGCCCCCAAACCCAACGACAAACCATTCGGGTTCAACTTGTCCTTTGCAGATGTCTCCCGCTCACAAGCTCAGAAATCATACGGTCCCTGACGTTGCGTAGCAGAAGATTTACGCGGCAAGGGGGCTAAGCGCTAGCACGCAGGTTTGAACAACTGGATACCGTCGGATTTATACTCCATTTGGGATGATAATGAGGTGGTTAATACAGAAATACAAGACAGTAATAAACCATTGACTTTTATAGATCTCTGTGTGGATCTGAATCATCATTTGGAGAGCAGGAGATCAGTGATATACAGCAGCTCATCCCGCTCTCCTGCTGCTACCTGGCGAGCAGCAGCCCAGCAATTGCCCTTCGCAGCACAAGAGGCTCTGCATAAATCCTGCGATGCTGCAAGGGGAACGTGGGTAGCGGGCAGCATTTTGTTAATGGAATATGCATCAACTAATCTCAATTAAAAGCGTGTTCTTCTTATGTAGATATCCCTTTTCCTCCACACAAGTTATGCTCATTCTTAAACCCCTTAATTATATCGAAAATGCAGGCTAGTAGCTCAAGACAGACTTCACTACTAGCTTTAATAAAAGGACTAGAAAAAATACTGTTTTCTGATGAGCAGGAAGGAGTGTTAAGTACCACCAAACGATCAATTTTCAGGTCACGTGAAGCACTCTAAGATTGCATTGAAGTATATATAACTGAAAATAATCTTGTAAAAGCATGGACGATTCCTGAAAGTTCGTGGGAGTTCAAAAAAGTGATGGGACAGAGTTGTGGTAGAAGTGGTCCCTCAAGGGCTATGCTGGCACTGCCCTTCAGAGCTGTCGCCAAAGCACAGGTTGCTGGAGGTTGGAAAAACCACCGTGGAGACATAGACAACACCGGGGACACACCATGCTGCTCCAGCCCATGGGCTTGGTGTGGATAAGCCATGTCCCTGTAGTGGGCCAGGACTTGTAGACAATGAAAAAAAATAAAAAGGTTTCAGTAGATTAAAAAGGTGCCAAAAACTTTATATAACCATCTTCCAAAGTGAAACAAGGACTGTTGAGCGTCCACTCCCCAGGCTGGGAGAGACTCGGGAGCTCAAATGGTATTTCACCCAGGTCGCTGGCACTGATCCTGTCTGCTCCAAATTTCTCTGGTACTCACACAGTGGGTGCACGAGGCAGGGCTCGGGCACCAGGACTCCCTCTGCCTGGAGACTGCAAACTTGCTCGCCTCCGCTGGGAGTGGAATATATGAGGATTTATACGATGGAAGAAAAAAGATAAAATGTGAGAGGAAATGGCCCAGAAATGCTGAAATAGAAATGAAGGACTGAAATAATCTACCCATACTTTATGCGGTGGCATAGATATAAGAAATACTATTTATTTTTTATTTTTTTTTTATTGAGAATCCTTTTTCTTCCCAAGAAAATTGTTTATGCAGAATCTCCTGAGAAGCTTCATTTTTTATTTATATATCCATATATATGAGTGGTGGTAATTTGAAGCCCTCCAAACAATCACCTGTAAATTATAATCTTTCTAAGCAGCAATATATATCCATGAGTCAGTCCCAGGACACTGAAGCTGTACATGAAAAGGGCTATTTATGTCACTGGAGGCACAGAAGGAAAATTTCTTGGTTTTATACGAAAATTTCTTATTAGCATGTATAGTTAATTAGGTAAAGAAAAGCGGGGCCCTTCAAAAGACCTGGGATGACTAAAAGTTAATCTGCGGAACTGCTGAGCAGCGTGATTTAGCATGGCAGCGATACCTATGTCTGTCCCTGCTGCCAAGGGCACAGATTTATCCGCTGCACAGTGCTGAACAAAACTCCAGGTATTTCTTTCTCTGCACACACGCGTCTAGATGCAGACGTGCAGAGGCGCTGCTTATGGGAGCTGGGTGGCAGCAGCAAGAAAGCTGTGCAGAATCCAAGGGAGAGACGAGGTGATGGGGAGGGTGGCTGCAGGGCAGGACAGAGGGAACAGCCCCCCTGCTCCCAAACGCCCTGCAGCTGTGGCGGGGACATCGCCATCTCGGCAGGTGTATGTCGCTCATCACAGCTCCCTGCCTGTCCAGGTTTGGCCCCTGTTTTGGGACAGGGTTTGCATCAACGGGCAGCGTTGACTCCTGCTGACTGTGCTCAGAGCAGTGTGCAAGGAGAGACAGCAGCAGCTCACACCAAGGCATCGCTATACTTGCGACTTTCTTATGGCCCTTATCTAACCACAGCATTTATCTTCCTCTAATTGCAGTGCTCTGGGGCTTGGGGAAGGCGGCCGGCAGGAGTGCAGCTCAACCACACTGCCAGCAATAAGGGCTTTGCCTTTCCAGGGCCTTGCCATCAGAAGTGCTGTCCCAAAGCTTGTACCCAATCCTGCCCTACAGACCTCAAACCTTTCCTGTCGTACCCCTACACACATGCTGTTGGGGGCTGCGAGGTGGCACCTGCCCAGGAGCACTGTCAGGACATGGCAAGCCATGCAGAGGTGACTCACAGCCTGCTTCGGTCTTGATCCTGGGGCCTCTGTCCCACACTGCTCGCCAAAACCAGAGCAGAGCCACTGTGTCCCAGTCTTGGGGGAATTACAGCCAAAAAAGGGTCTCTTGCTGCCATAGTGCAGGGAGCAGGAAACACCATCAAGGCTGAGAGGCTTCGATAGCTCAGAGGCTTTTGATCTGGCAGTAACCCCTTTGCACAGAGCAAATTAGAGCAGGTTTTGGGGAAGGGATATTTGGTGAACTGATTTATTTATTTTATATTCTTAGAAAGGGCTGGGTGCTTGAGCTGCCCCGTGAGTGCTGCGTTCCCGGCCACTTGCTTCCAGGGGCTCGATGTCCTCTGGCTCCCCCCAAGTCCCAACAGTGATGAATTTTAAGCTAAAAGGCCAACAAAATTTATTGTCCCCCATTACTCTAATACAATACAATTTATTTTTAAACAGCTTCTCTCAGGCAAAAGCATGGCGAAGTGATTCACAACAAATTACAGCCTCCGCATGCAAATCCGAGCAGTTCATATCCAGCAAGTTTATAGCAGTGAGGGTCGTCCCGCTGGCTGCCGTGCAGCTCAGCACGTGTAATTACCCGCAGAAGGGGCTAATTAGGCTTTGCCGGCAGTCGGGACAGGGTAAATATGGGGAACAAGCACAGGCAGACCCATAGGGGAGACCAGTGGGGGTTAGGGACACAAACCAGAGAAGAGGTTGAGCAAATCACACTGGATAAAGATGGTCAAATGTTTGGGAGGTGAGGGGGAAGTGCAGGGACTGGTAAGGTGGGGAAGATGCCCTGTGACCCCCATACCTGATCTCTGCCCCTCAACTGTGCACTGCAAGGCAAAACCAAGCCCGCATCCCCTGTGTGGGGCACTGCAAAACTGGGGTGGTCCCAAAGGGGCTGCGGGGAGCAATGCTCTTGGGAAACACCCTCCCGAGATGTTATTTCAAGTCAGACACCCCCACAGGCAAAGCATCCCCCAAGGTTAATTGTGTAAAAGTTGCCTTGCATGCCTTGACTTCTTTTTTTTTTTTTTCTTTCTCAAAAAGAAACAGCCAGCTTGTGCCGTGTGAGAAATAATTTTTTCCTTCTGATTTTTTCTCATTGTCTGTTGAACATTTATAAAGTGAAGAAGCCAGCGGCAAAGTATGTCAGAATTGTCTGTTAAGGGGTTAACATTTGTAAGATGAATGCTGTAAGAACTTTTTTTTTTTAATTAAAAAATATATTTCTAGAGCAAAAACACAAGCAATAAAGAGTGTTTGCCTGTTGGGAGGCTTGTTTTGTAATGCGGTATGAATAACCAGCTGACAATCCAGTTTTGTGTTTTCTCTTCGTATGGCCAATGGCCAAGAGCCAGCCAACTTTATTGTCCTTGAAATGTCATGATTTTGAGTATGCACAGAATCCTTAACTGCCCAAATTACTGCATAACATTCCTTTTTATTATATGGCAACAATGTGATCCTGGGCTCAAAGACTTACTAGTTAAGAAGATTATGTGTTTTCCTTTTTCTGTTTTGTTAAAGTGCCAAGTCTTGCATTTTTGGCATCTTCTAAAGAATAAAATGTCTTCTGAAATATTCTCTCGGAGCACAGAAGTTACCTCAGAGGAGCTCAGAAATACAGGGCTTTTCAATACTTTCTCATTTACTCAGAAGTTCAGACGCATTTCTTTTCCTCAAAAGCTTCCAATTTTTGCCTCTTTGTGTGTATTGACAGAAAAAAAAAAAAAAAGAAAAAGAAAAGATTGTCCTTCATAACTTTGCATTGCTTTACTTCACCACTAATTTATTTATTTTTCATCCCCTCTCTCATTTTTTTTTTTACTTTTCCCCCTTCCCAAGTGCTGGTGAGCCAGAGCCCGTGTGGGATCCCTTGTCCATGCTTGGCATCGCCATGGCCCTGTCCAATGGCCGTGGTCCCACCACGCCAACTGGCACCAGTGAGCATGGGTGGATGGGTGGGAGCCTCCACGGCACCGGGTCCCCTTCCCAGAGCTGTCGCTGCAGCCCATCTCCTCCAGCAGCTTGCTTTGTCACCGGGAACGAGGGCTTCTAAATATGTTTTCACCAGCTGACATTTAAGTATGAATAAACAAGTGTTACGCACGCACTAAATATTCATGTTTTACAACACAGCCATTACACCAAGGAATTATTTATGAAGCTGCTGTTCCCCAGTGGGGTGAGGTTACGCAGCAGCCCGCGGGCCGGCTGGAGCCGCCGCAGCCCAGCAGGCATTTTGGCATTTCTTCTGGGAAAAGGCTGGGGTTCTCCAGAGCCTCCTCTAGGGCCCACGGGCAGGGCACCCTGCTTTGAAGGATGCTGTGTCCTGGCCCTTTGTGTGCCCGTCTGCACTCCTGTGAGACCTCTCCCCCCACAGGACAAAACAATATTAAGAAATAAGAGTAAGAAGAAGAAAGTTATGGCAAAGGCGTGCTCTTTCCAGAAAAAACACAGCACAAGCAGAGGCATCCCACCATGGCTTTTGCCTTCAGTTAAATTTCGGCACTGACAGGAACACAGGAGGACCTGAGTGTTGAGCATCACCAGGGCATCGATCTGTCAGTGGGGGCAGCCCCATGGTCTGGCCTTGGAGGGTGGAAACCCATTTCTGAGCTTTTTCCCATTCACACCCTAATATCTATACTGCTGATGAAGGCTGGGGATAGACACTCATGGAAAGCACACAGAAAAATGTTTTATGCGGTGAAAAAGCAGGGAGAGACAGCCCTTGGGGCAGGCCCCAAGGGACCAAGCACTTTGCCTGCTTCTGTGCTGAAGGCAGACCCGAGGCAGCTGCCCAGCCAGGCCATCTTTAAACAGCGAGGTTTTTGTGAAATATCAGCTCCTGCGGTTCCTGCCGGGGTGCCAAGACCTTCAGAGACCAGCCCTAAGCAGCCCCCCCCACACCACACAGACACGAGGGGCAGCAGGTGCTGGGGGTCCCTGGGGAGGATCCCCTGTCAGGCACCACATGGGGCTGCAGCCACAAGGAGGGCTTGGCCCCCTGATCCCCGGGGACAGCAGGAGGGCTGGGGGATAAAACGGGAGGCAGATGGAATGGGGACAAGCAGCAGCACCCTGCTGCCATCCCTGTGCCTGCAGAGGGGCCGGGGAAGCTGCTCGTGGCAGAGGGGCCCACTGCTGGCCCTATGTCTGCTGCTCTCCGTGCTGAAGCCATTTACTGTACGGGTGGGCCACTGGGGAAAACCACTGTCTACGGCTCAGCTACATTACTGGAAGAGCAGCAACTGTGTTTGTGCTGCTCTGATTGTTGCATTTCCAGGACCTGCTGTATGGTTTTTGAAACACTCCCTCATACAGCACAGGCCTGTCTCACGCAGAGCGTGGCACGAGCAAACGCTGCTTGGCGTTGGGACACACAGCCTGTAAGGCCGTAAAAGAGGGCCGAAATGCAAATACAGTGTTTCTTGTGAGGTAAATTAAGCTAACAACGTGGTAACAAAGCGCTGTTAATATTAGATTAACTTGTTTGGCAAGATGTGAAATCGGGGGAGCTGAATTGTTGATAGCCGAGCGTTCAATAACGCTAATGCTGTTCAGGGAAGTATGACATCCCTCTGAAGTACAGAGGCATGCACAAAAAAAATTAAGACTGGAGGAAGAGCCAGAATCAGTACAGCAATTACACCAGCATTAAAGATGAATAGAGAAGAGGGTTGAGATTTTTGATTGCCTTTAAATACTGGCTTGTTTTAATCTTAAAATCAGACTGTGCTGTGATCAGCCATTAGGCCTAACTGAAAAAGAGAGACGGAGAAAAAGATCCCAGATTCCAACATTTGCAGTAGGGACATAAGATACCTCTTTGATCTGAGATAAGGAGGCAAATGGCAGATAATTCAGAAGTTAGAGCCAGCTGCGTGCGCTCCGGGACGACTTTGGAGTGACGGAGGCTTGGGCAGAGGGCTCACCCGCAGCTGCAACGTGGGGACCGAGGCAAAAGCTTTAATGTCACAGTGTATGCCAGTGGTCACTAAACTGATTAAGCAGTGGTTATCTTTAGCAGTAAAAAGGCGATCTGCTAATACTAAATGATTAGGGTCTAAAATGCCATTTACTCTGCTCTGATTCCTTGAATGAATATTTATGCCAAGTGATGACTCTAACACCATCAAAAGGTTTTCCTGCTCTGTTCTTTAGAGTGGAAGTGATTATTCAACAGCAGGTCTGCACTCCAGCACTTGTTTCTATTAAGCAAATTTGCAGTGTTCAGACAAGAAAAAAAAAAAATCACGATTGCATCACCCTCCTGGGATTTTTATTTTTAAAGAACTTGTACTTCCAACACTCCCAAGGGCACACGCTGCCGGAGGTGGGCTGTGTCCGCGGCACAGACACGGGAGAGGGTGACACAGCTGCTGCACAATTTCTGCCTTGCATTTTGTGTGAACCCACCCAGGATTTAGCCAAAACTTGGGGTCTAGGAGGGGCTGGGGAAAGGTGCCTGCTCCGCTCCCTGCTCCTGTTTTTGCTTTATGGCAAAGAAAAAAAAAACATGTTATCCTTAACATTATGACCATGAAAACTGTGCCTGGAGCAGTTTTGACCAGCAAGCTGTAGATCCCCTTACTTTGATCTTAAAGCTTTGCCACTATGCTGTCAATAAAATAAAAATTTCAGTGGGAAAAAAAGTCCAGGGAGGAAATACTCTCAAAGAAAATGCCTTCACTTTGCTTATGTGCTTGCTGTGTCAATGCCAGCCAGAATCACAGCCCCTTGGGTTGCTGGATGACATCCCAGCCAGCCCAGGTCCATCTGGGGACTTGTGGATGTACCAAGGCCCTGCTCACACACACCAGGACCATATGCACTCATCCAGTGGCTCAGAATTGGGATTTCCTGCTTATGTGACCCCCTTCTCCAGCAGGTGCCTGGCTTTGGGATAATGTCGCTGTGCCTCTTCCAGCTGTGTGAGGGAAATGTGGCAGCTGAGGAGCTGTTAGCCAGCATTAGGGTGCGCAGGTGGCGAGGGGCCGGCAGGCTGCTCCCAGCAGGGTGCTCGAGCCCTGGGCACCCGGCTGCTGCTTCCACTGCGGCCCCGGCATGGCCAGCCGTGGAAACCTCTGCATGAAGAGGGCTCGCTCAGCTCTCTGTTGGTGTCTATTTATTTGAGGGAAGGGGGAAAACACGAAGAAGAAGCAAGACAACAACGTGGATGGGATTGCAGCCACATTTTACAGCTCCTGGTGCACTGCACTGAAGTGACACTTGCCGTACGAAGAAATTTGTTTGGTATAGCCCAGGGCCCTGCACACGAGCTGCATAACCTTGAAAATCACTGCACAAAGCATCGCAGCAGGAACACAGGTCAGAGCTTTTCTGCGGGAGATGTTTCCAAGCTGCCCGCTTTTGTTCGGCCTGAGGTCAAGGCCTCCAGCAGGGAGTAAGCGAGGAGTGCTGCGGGGCAGGGGATGCCGCAGCCGTGCCAGGCTGCGTTCAGCCTGGACATCAGCCCTGGGACAGACCTGGACAAGCATTGCCCCACAGGAAAACCTCCCTGCACGTCCAAGCCTTGAAATCATCGTTCTGCTCAATCCCTAGGGAACAGCTAGGCCTGGGGGAGCCTGAGGCCAAAGTAGGCCCGTGAGGGCCTTCCCACTGGAGGTGCCCTGCCCAACTCCGTGCGGCTCAGCCCTAAATCAGCATTTGGTCCTTGTCTGCTTGGGCTCCAACAAGTGGCACTGACTGCTCCCCACAGCCACCACCCCCACGGGGCTCCCTCCCTCCTGTGATGTAGCACGGCAGCATTTTGGAGGAGTCTCGGTGTGGCTCACACTGCAAGGTTTAACCTCGCAGCAGGGACTCGTCCCGCAGATCAGCTGTGCAAACTCCTGCCTCTGCTGCTACGCACACAAGTCCCAGGGATACGTGTTATGTATTTACAGAAGTGTGCTCACCACCAGGCACGGGAAATAAAGGTTCCCACCGCATGAACAAACCACAGCTAAGATGACCAGCAAACATTCATAGTTTTTAATTCACACCAGTAATAAAATTGCATTACATTTTTCATAAAATAAATGTTCCAGTTTATATACAGAAAACAGACTGTACAGAGCCCTCCCCCAGACCCCAAAAACTCACAAACATACAGGCAATGCAGTGCTCAGCTAAGCAGGCACAACTGTACATCTAAAATTGTAACTGCTTTGTGTTGGGGGGGAAAAGTACTACAATGTATATAGTCCTCTCTGGACCAAGAATTAAAAAAATATTGCAGGCAAGCTGACAGACGCCTCGCTGCTGGTGCGGCCGAGCGTCCATCCACAGTGCTCCAGCGAAGCAGGGTTTGTTATTGAACCTGGGACTCGAAGCTCCCGTTCAGCTGCCCTTCCTCATAGTCCATCTGACACAAGATCATGTTGTTCTTCAGGAAAAATTTGTCTCCCACACAGAATCTGGAACACAAAAAGAATCAACCCGTCTCAGTATGAACAGGATTTTTTTTTTTTTTTTGAACCAGGTGATTTTATTACAGAAGAAAAAGAAACAAAGGTTTAACTTGTCCAGCAAAAGACACCCCATTATAATAGCAAAGGTAACACCTTGCCTTTGCTGCACCCACGGGCTAGAGCAGAGGATACCTGAGGCAGTTTGGGGCCAAAGACAGGGGGAGGAGGCCAGGAACAGCTGAGAAGATGCCTGCAGATGGGAGGTTTTAGGAAATCAAGCAGGTGATATCTTACGCAGAGCCTATGTGAAGCTTGTGCTGGTATCCATATTTTCACAGCTCCCTCAGGTGAGGCAGTATTTACACTAATTTCAAGGCAAGGACTGGCTATTAAGTCCTTCCTCACCCCCTTGTGTACAGTGCTGAACAATAAATAGAAATTTCCTGATAGCTGGACTCCTAACCTTTATCTTCATTGAGCGAAGGGCACTGCTCTCTATATACCATGTAAATTGTTCTGTTTGTATTGAGGTTGACAGAGAGGCTTGTGATATTTAACAATTTTATTTGACCATTAAGGTCAAAAAAGTTCCACATATAGTATCTGAGAGGTATAAATTGACAGCCCATAGCTTTTTCACCCTGTCTGCTTGCTCTGGAATTAGAAGCTAATCTTTTCTTCTTAAGATAACACACAATGCCCTTCGAGCCCAATCCAGGGGCTGTTTTTTGCCCACCATGCTGACAGGATGATGGCCGGACAGAGCACAGTGCGACCTCAAACGCCGCATCCCGTAACCCACAGCCTCGCGCCGGAGGGCAGCTGATCCCACAGGGACACCCCGCTGCAGGGCCAAGAGTTTAGGGGGTGCTGAAGGAAGATCGGGGGAGATGATCCTGGCCTCAGAGGATTTAGAGGACCTCAAATTCCTGCTTGCTCTTAGGCAGAGCTCTGGCAGGGACATTGCTAGCTCCTTGTCTAAAACACTTTCTAGATTTGTAACCCAGCTTCCTATGGGCAAAACATCTCCACAGAAGTGCATGTTCTGTGCTACAAGAGCAGGAGTGGTCATTTTAGAGCTCCTTCAAATGTCTGACATGAGGACAAGATGCAGATAAGATGACTCATTTGCCAACAGTACAAAGAGAAGTGGGAACCATGATTTCACTGGAGACCTACCTTCTTCCCACTGTGGCATGTGCTTTAGTAGTTCTGAAGTTCATCTATTTATCTGTATTAAAAAGCTCAAAATGAATCTCACTTTAAATTAACAACTTTTAAGCTAAAAATTGTATTGTGCACACACTCCAGAAAACCACATTCCCCACCAGCAGTTTACTCACTCTAATTAACACCACAGCAGCTTGCGTTCCGCTGCTTGTCGTTACCCGAAGTACAATATAAATCTCCAGGAAGAGAAACACAAAAATGGCTTGTCCCCAGCATCATCACCAGCTGCCTCATGTCAACCCTGGCTTGGGTCTGAAGGAGCAAGAGAAGCTGGAAGACTAGGGAGCTGGAGTACGTACGTGTGGGAGCACTGAAACACACAGCAAGGGGCACCCAGAGACCCCCTGACAGTTTGGGAGAAGGGCTTCATTCACAGGAAAGGAGACTTTGCCTCTTTGCACCTGCAGACCCAGTTTTGAAGCTAATGAAAACACTGCATGCTCTGTATAAATATTAGAGATTTTGCTGCGCTGGATTTAACACTCTGTACACAGCCTAGCTAATAAAGAAGGGTAAGCAAGCTGGAAGAGGACTACAGGAGAGAAGTCTTTACAATCAAATCTTTGCATAGCTGCAGAAATAGGCAGGGTCACTGATTCCAAACTAGCTTTGGCATCCACCTTTGCAGTTTTGACTCAGGTTTACTTAAGCCCACGATTCTGCTTCAGCGTGCAGTGTTGCTGTTACAGGAACACTTTCAGTCTGCCCTTTCGGGCCCAAATCTCTTGAGGATAAGTCATAAGTGTTTGTAGCTTTCAGATCTAAGCCAAAAATAACAACTTACACATAGCTCTATGCTGCCTACTCAGCACGTCTTTCAGGAAAGCTCAGCTTGCCCCAAACCGGGCAAATCCCTCGTGCACCAAAGAGCGACTGTCAGCCAGGTGGGACTGCCTGGGCCCTGCCAGTGGCAGCGTACGTGGGGTATGCGAGGGGCAGAGCAGGACTGCACCTTGCTCCGAGGGCAGTAACAGTGCCAGCAGCCTCAAAAGGCAGAGAGCTGCCTCCGAGCCTTTGTAGCAAGATGAAATTTCAGAGAAAACAGCTCCCATCCCGAAATGGAAACTAGGCCGTACCAAGCCTTTACGTGACAGGAGGTAGTGTAAAGCAGGGATGCGGTGACAAATCCTCGTCCTGCAGGCTCTCAGCACTGCCGTGCACACAGACCAGAGGGGCTGCTTGCCTCTGCTAGGAGGGATGCATGAGATGCCCCCTTCCTGGTGTCGGGGGGAGCCTGGGAGCAGCCCTCTCCTGCACTGGGGAAGGAAGCCTGAGCCTGAGGGCCGAGCTCAGCAGCACCGTGTAACGCTCCCAGTTCTGGAGAAAAACCTCCCAAAGCAGCAATTTCAGCTGCGTGAAGGAACAGCATCCTGGGGAGGGAACGGACCAGCTCTGCCTGCAGCCACATGCTGCTGACCAGCGACCACAGCCCTTGCAGAAGTGTGGCTGTGAGCAGCAAAACGAAGAGCGGGCAAGTGGTTCAGCGATGCTGCTGGCGAGCAGCGGCGGCCCAGGGCCAGGAGCCACTAGATGTCAGTGCCGCCTCGGCGCTGCCACCGCGCAGGGAAGCTGCCAATATTAATAGGAGAGTTTTCCACCTCCAGCAAACACCGCCTCTGTGCTCAATAATGTGATGGAGTACAACCACCGGAGCTGCAAACCGCTCCTCTAACGCTCCTCGTCCCTGCTCCGGCACGAAGCGGCGCGCTCCATTTATCCCAGCGACCAAAATCCCCATCAATGGACAGGGAAGAAGGACCAGGCTCCAGTTTGCATGGTCCCATCGGGTTAGTGGGAAAGGTGGAGGAGGTTTGTGTGGTATGGCATCCTGTAGAGCCATGTCATTGGAGGTCCTACTGTGGCTTTTGTTTTATGGCAAGCAAGTGGTAAATTTTTAAGTCAGGCTTTAACTTGACTTTCACAGAATAAAGGTCTCCATCCTCCCATGAGTTTCGCCATCTTTCGCCCCTTGCTGTCTCTCTCACGCCTTCACACAGGCCAAATCATTGCCTTCTAGTTTGATGTCGTTTAATCTTCCACCAGCGTAGAAGATGCACCCTGTGCCTTAAGCACAGCCTTCGGCTCCTGGGCAGGCACTATGGCTTGTCTAAATGAGCAGCAAGAACAGCAAGTGCTTTCGGTTCTGTCTATGACCAGGCTGTCTGTCTGTATCAAAAAGGGATACTGAATTACACCTGACTCCATGGGCTTCCCTGCTGCCTACAACCACCAACAAATAGGGCACTGGGATGATTTTTCACAGCCCTCCCAGATTCAGCTAGCTACAGATAAGTCCATGGGAAAATTTTGCATGCCGCCCATTGTTATACACTTTGACATGCATTTTCCACTGGGTTAAACCCAGCAGAAATACCCAAATCCCATTTAAAGTTGCACCAAGATCCCCCGTTAATTACACAGCAACTAAAGGGACTTGTTCCTAGTGCTGGAAAGGGCTTATCTAGAGTATTGCTCTCCTGCTTCTCCCTCTTTCTCCTTCTTCTCAGCCCTCCCCAGTTTTGAGGGTGCCAGAAACCTTATTTAAGCAAAATAAAATTAATCCGTTTGCCAGAGGACATCCATTCTCCATCAGCTGTGTTCTGCGAAGAGTGTGGCTGCTGAAAGGACGCTGAGGCAGTTTGTTTTATTCAGCAGCAGCTGTGCTGCGTACAACAGCATCCAGATCCGCAGTCTTTATGCCCCTCTCGCCCCCCCCCAGCTCCCACCAGCTCCGGGGGGATTTGCAGGAAAGGCCACAGGTACTCACACAGGCAGCCTATTGCGCCAACCTGCACCGTGCCAGCGGGCTGCGAGCCCCCGAAAGGTAGCGTGGGTCGTACATTTCCCTGTTTTGCAGGCAAAGGTATAAATTAGCTCATGTTTGTGTGTCTAATAACTGTGTCCTTACCGCTGGTTGCAGAGCTGACAGGCAAAGCAGTCCAAATGGTAAACATTATCTCTGGCCCTCATCACCATCTCAAAGGCAGGGATCAGTTTACTGCAGGCAGCGCAATTCCCGGTGGTACCAAAGAGCCTGCCAAAGAAGCACAATCATTAGAAGCCATTTTAATTAAATGGTGGAAGGACTAATTAAGTGTAATTAGCAGTATCAAATACTGTATTGCACCAATAAATAGAAGTTGCAGTCTCCATTTCGCTGACCAGCCAGTGTGCGGGAACTTGGGCTAAAACTGCCTGGTGAGCAGGCTCTGATTGTCAAGATGAAAACTTCATTTGCTTTGCAAGCCCAGGGCTAATTTGCTGTCTAATGGAGAACAGCATTAAACACTCGGTGTGCTATTTCGGGGCTCACAAAATTTCAGTCAAAACCTCTCTTTGCCCCCGGGGCTGGGGGAAGGTGCCCGGAGCTGCCCTTCCTCCTTGCCGTGGCCACGGGCTGGCGAGCTGTGGCACCCCTGGCCAGCAGCGCTGCCGGGGGGCTTGCCAAGAGCCTCGCTCACCTGCTGTTTAAGAGGCAAAAAACACAATTTCTCTAGCAACGAGCACCAGAGTGTTTGGCAAAGCATCTCAAGGAGGGCAAGCCCTCCTCCCTGGCTGTGTCCCCTCCTCTGTGTCCCTCCCGGGAGCCAGCTAAGCCCTTCCGCCGAGGCCCAGCCGGCGTGCTCAGCCGTTCCACTTCAGCTCCCTGGTGCTCGAGGACAGCCCTACAGCACTGGAGGCTTTGCCACTTTCATCTTGCCTTTCACTATCTGTCTCCCCAGATGTCTGCTGCTGTTACAGCTCCTGCCGGGGGACTCAGCCACGATGGCAGCATCCTTCCCACGGCCCCGATCTCCGAGGAGCTCCTGCAGGCCCCCATGTACGCCACCACCACGCGAAAGCCAGGCAAACCAGGCGGGGTGTGAATCAACAGGCCAAGAAAACCACGTTCCACCTGCATCTGTGGTCAATACACACATGGCCAGTTACTTGGCTTTGGAGATGACACGAGCTGTGCTCGTGCAAGGAGGTGTCTCCTGCTGCACGGCTGCGGCTCCGTGCGTGCAACGCGTCGCTGCCCACAGACAGCCCTGGGCTCGGGGCTCGTTTCAAGCCACTGGTTCTGGCTGATTCCACAACACACAGACGAGGAGCATCAGGAAAATCCATAACCAATTTCTAAACCTGCAATTTGCCAAGCTAATCAATACTAATTATTGCTGGCCAGTAATTGTGAACTAAACCACTCAGCAATGTTATAGAAACCTCCGCATAACTCTCCCGCCCTCGCCGTGCTGTGCCACCAAAGTTAGCTTGCTCCTGAGCTGGAGAAAAAGGCTCCCCTTATATTTCATGGGAGGTGGTACCAGCAGCCTTTCGCCCCACCCGCTGGGAAAAGCCCGAGACTTCCTCTGAAGAAGCAGCAGCATGTTTTCCCTGAAACAACAGGAACCGAACAGAAGCACTTGTGCTACAATGGGGCAGGAGAGAAAAACTGCAAAGGGAGCGCTCCAAAATCCTCCCCCAAGACTCCATCACAGGAGGGCTGAAAGGCAGAGGAAAGCCCCGGCATTCAGCACCCGCTCGCAAATCAAGCCCTGATGCAGCCATCCGCGTTCCCTCCCTCCCCCAGCGTAGCTGCGCCCTTGCACGAGTGCCTCCCTTCAGCAGAGCAACACCTGACAGCTTTGCTGCGGTTTTGCCGTTTTCCACAAAACCCGGTGTACGTTTTTAGAGTGCCCAAGTCACAGCAAACTCGGGAAAAAAAAAAAAAAAGAAAAAAGAAAAAAAAAAAAAGAGCCCAATACATTAGGCAGGGAAACTGGGAGGTTAATCCTAGATTTGCTCTGTGCCCAGCACTGCTACGCGCACAAGTATAAAATATCCATTATTCATTAGCATCACAGTTGTGTGGAGCTCAATCTAGATTAAACAAAATAAAGGGGCCCCAGACAGCACCATTTGCATTGTTAAGCAGGCGCTTTTCTTCAGCCTTCAAATAGGAGACTTTTCTAAATGGAAATGATGGGGAAATTTGGACAGATGTTCACTTAACTATTTAAACAGTTAGCTTAAGAAACATGAAAAATGTATTTGGCATCGTATTCACCTGTCTCCTTTCAGGGGGCTGGGGGTAAACCAATTGTTAAACAGCTTTGACTGTTTGCATAAGATCTGAAGCTTATGTTCTGTCCAGCTGAAATCGTGTTGCCTTCTAATGTCTACATAAATGTAGCTCCCAGCTAGCCCGTACGCTAACCTTTTTCTCTTCCATCAAGTTTCACAGCCCTCCATCCCCTGCCTTTCCCAGCCGATGAACATTTCGCACTTATCCTAGCACTTCCTAATTTTAATCTGCTTTTCAGGGAGTGACTTAGAGCCCTGTATATTCAGCATGCTTCTAAAAATATGCTGCAACTTGTAGCTCAGTGAACATGAAACAAATATTTTTTTTAATCTGCTCGAAGAAAAACAAAATGAACACGGACTTTTGCCTTTTTTCCTCGCCTGTAAAAAAAAAAAAATAAAATAAAAAATTGCCACCTCTGATACCTACTTACCCAGCAGCTACTTGAGCTGAAACTTTCTGAGGTGGGGAGCTTAACATTGCTGGAGGAGGGAGAGGAAGAAAATCCTCCGCCACAAGCCCCATCTGTGGTTAAATTTAAAATAACCCCACACGAGCACACTGATCTGCATTCTGTCCCCCAGACACCTTCGTAACAGATGCGATACTCTCACACACTCACGCACAGAAAGTTTAAGCGCATTAGAAAAATCTATCAGAAGATGCTCAGCATCTACTTACCAGCTTGGTGCCATTGGCATAAAAGAAGCTGGAAATACAGAAAGGGTTCGGTCTGGAGTTGTTTTGCTGCTTCTAAAAATACCATTTTTTTCAATCTTGCTTTTGAAGATAAAAGGCAACAATTTTTAAGCACAGATTTATTCCCCCTTATGTAACAAGGCAACCTAGCCAGCTTGTAAATAAGCACAGACTATGCAGATTTAAAATTTAACACAATTAAACTTTTACCCTGTGGTAGTAATTATGTTTAATGGCTCTTAGCCTGAACTTAACCATGTCTATTGTTGTCAGCCAGTCTAAAAGCAGGAGTTTGTCCAAGGACAATTTTCTGTAGTTTATAGGCACACTAAAAACCCTGCTACGCGCTGTTCTCATTGGCCATTGATGTCAGTGTGTATAGTAAAAATTAAAGCTAATTGGCATACAGCAGCAGCAGCGAATGCAAATGAATTAATGGGAAAAGAGGGGAGAGCTCTTGGAAGCGGTACGCAACTGTTGAAGGATGTTTTTTTACAGAAAGTCTTGTTTGGACTGAAGTATAGTCTTCTGCACAATGATCCAGACCTCATGAGCTCTGTGAATACGCCTCAAGTTAGTTCAAGTTATTAATTCAAGGTATACCCAAAGCCATCAGCACCCTGCAGGTCTGGGGGGAGAAGAGAATGGCAAAGGGTGCGTAGTGTAGGAAAATGGGTAGAAACTTCTTATAAAATGACATTAAATTTAGCACCTTTTTATTTTTTTTCCTGCTCAGACCAGAATGTGCAAGTTGGCTGAACTGAGAAACCAATTACCTATTTCTGTCATCACTACAAACAAGGAGCTGTGTTAGTCACTGGCTGCAAGGAGGGAATCCTCACTCCTCCTCCTCTCTGGCCTGGTGTCTGGCTAGCTTGTAGCTCTCAAGCAAGGAAGAAGAATCTTCCCTCTGCATAGAGTGAAAATTTTGGAGCCGTTGACTTCACTAAAGGAAGCAAAAAAAGAGGGACCGGGATAAGCACTTGTAAATAACGAATGGTACAGAACGGATGGGTTGTGAGGGTTTTTTTGTGTTGTTTTTTTAAACAATACTAGAACAAGACAAGTTCAAAATTAAACTGCTGAGTTGAGACTGATAATTCCCCAAAACAATAGGCTTTGTCAACAGTGAAAGCTGAGAATTATGAGTTGGAAAAGGAATAAACACTTATCTACAAATAAGTACCTACATTTTTTACATGCAAGTAGTTACCTGCACAACTATATTTCTCTATATTTATATACCCAATTATCTGGATATATAGGTTTTTGAAGAGGTACGGACCCCATGCTCATACCCTTTCTCCAGCTCGTAGGAAAAGCAGGTTTTCCCATACCCCTTTCCCTTCCTTCCCTGTTTATTCCCTGTTTATTTCCCTTCCTGCTGCTGTTTATTTCCTAGATCCATCAGGACCGCTTAGAACCAGGCTCGCTTCACCTACCTGGACCTCATTGCTACGGAAAGAAAGGATTTCCCCCTGTACTACTTGAAACAAGCCAACTCGCCTTACAGTGAGGATAGCTTTTACCAGCTTTCAATCAGAATTTTTCCTGTCTGAGCGTATTATAAATATACTGAGCTACAAATCTGGTTTGAGCAGAGTACCGAAGGTGCCAATAATTGCAGGGAAGCCTGAACATCACTTGAAAAGATGAAAAGGGGAAGCTTAAAAGCGACTTCAGACCTGAGGTTCCCAACTTCCCTGTAATCAGCATTCGTGTAATATTCAGAGAAAGCCTTCACGAGCGGCATTTCAGCAGGGTAAATACATCGTAGCTGGTGCACCCTCCTCTCCAGGAGGGCTGCAGTGGGAGGTCACATCAGCTGCAGGAAAGGAAATGCATTTTGATACTGATGAAGCTGGTCAGGCTGTCCTCTCATGATGCCTTCAAGTTCAGTCCAAAGGAATTTCCATCTTGCATGCCCAAGGGTTTGTCACTCCCAGACAGCGCAACGAGAGGACTTAAAACAAGGGCCCCTGGCTGGGTGACCACACTAGCTCTGAAATCACTGGGCATAAACTTCAAGGTTGCTCAAGGGCATGTGTTTTCAGTTGAAGAACTTGTACGAATGTTCACTTATTTTTACTCCTTTTGTCTCCTCCTCCATATTTTCTAGAGATACTTACAGCGGGGCAGGGGCTCTTATCACAGGTAGAAGTCCTGGTCTTCCTCTCCTGTCCCAGCCTAACTGTAGTGTAACTGATGCCACTGGCCTTACAACCCATCTTGGCTGCCTCTGCAACTGCTGAGCACTTGTCGAGCACCTCCTCTTAGGAGAGTTTGAGGACAGCAGTCAGAAAGCTGCAAGTTTGAAAGCACAAGAGGCATGGCAGCATTTCACAGCCGGGAAAAATACTCCACATAAGCCTTCCGCCTCACTGGGAGGTTGTGCAGGGAAAAAAAAAAAAGAAAAAAGAAAAAAGAAAAAAGCAAGAGAACAAAACATACGTTGCTTGTTTATCCTGAAAAGCACAGGCTGTGAGGAACTCCTGGACCAGATAGTATGAAGAAAAAAAATCTGTGTTTTAACATCACAAAGCACAGCAATGCTGCCAATGCCAAGCCACACTGTATTTTGAGCCTAATTAATCCTCCTTAATCTGTACAGATACCAAGTGTAGAAGTGAGGGTATCCTATGTAGCATGCAAGACGCTCCCTGTCACGATGCAAGAACAGCACTTCGATTTAGCAGCACTTGCAGGCTCTGAGCAGACACCATTTGTTCAGGCACGCTGCATTTCTGCCTCCCCTCCCACACTGAACGTGTCCCGTGAAAAGCAGGCAGTGCACACATGCACACCGCTTAAACAGACCAAAATCCAGTATCCAACAACTGGAAACCCCAGCTCTGGACAGGTGGCTCTTCTGGCCTCAGAGATGCCCATGGTGGCGTGCAGTAAAGGTGGAGTTAAAGCCCCCGAGATGCAAACAGCATCGCAGTGTGCCAGTGCCAGGGGCTGTTGGGGTGCCCAGGGCTGCTCTGCCTGCCCCAGGCACCAACACCACGCTCGGGTTGCAGCATCGAGCCGTGCTGAGTTTCCAACGCTGATCAAAAACCCGTGGGCAGCTGGGGAAAAGAATTTCTACAAAATCCACTGAGGACGACATCAGGACTTCGCAGAAAATCCTCTCTCTTACCAATTCACCATCATTTTTTAATGCAGATTTTGCACTTTCTTTAGAGTCTAATTAAAGCCCTGATCAATTTAAGCAATGGAAAACTTTCCCAACACCAGCACAGCAAACACGCCGCAGCAACTGCTCTGCCCCTGTCAAAGCGATCCTGACCCTCCTTTCCTCGTGTGAGGGCACCACACCGAGTAAAAAGGAAAAATTACCTTCTTCATCAACACATCACAGCAAAACTTACGTTGTCAGATCCTCCTGGGAAATCCCGGTGTGACACCCAAGCCGTGCCCGTGACCTGGAGCTGGGTGAATGTTTAATTACGTGCAGGAAGACGAACGCGACTCTGCTGCACGGGGGCTGCGAGGAGCCTCCTGAGCTGCTCCATCCCTTAAGCAGCCTCTCCAACAGCATTTGCTTATCAAAAATAATTAGAGGTAGAAATGCTGGAACTGTGATTATGAAACAAATGGTAAATCTATTTGCTCAGATGAAATGTATCGAAAGATACATCTTGACACAGCTGGAGACTGAGGTGATACCGCAAGGATAACAACTCGAGATCCAATTTCATCTTTCATGATTAAAAAATGAGCAAGAAAGCGTTTTATGAAATGTGAAGGTTAACAAATGTTCCTTCACAAGCAATGACGACAGTTTATCTTTCGAAACAAATGATCGGGCTGTGGTCTGCGAGCAGCTCCTGAAATACATTTGAAAGATTTTCAAAGATTTGCCCGCTGAGGACGACTGCGCACGGCGGCCAGCCCGAGGCGTTACCACCACCGCCACCACAGCTGGCTGCGACACGGAGGGCAGGAACCAGCTGCTCCCATCACAGCACCATGCCCCGTGCCGGTGACAGAAGCCCTGACATCTGCCCCCAACCCTGGTGGTGGCTGCAGAGGAGACCCCGAGCAGGGCAGGGGAAAGCACGTCGCAAAGCACATGTTCCCCAACGCCTTGATCAGGCGTTGGACTTCTGATATGAAAGATGCAGGTATTTGCAATTATGGCCTCAAAATCAACCTAGCTTTTAATTTTAGCTTCTCAAGTGATGGTTGACCTACTGAACATCAGCACGATATTTGACGCTGGCTTCATTTGAGGCATACAGAAGAAGTGGTCAACAATTCCTTGACTGTCCTCCAAGCACAGCACTCACTTCTTGATGCGAGTACAGCGTGAGGTACAAAACCTTATTTTTAGCAATGAATGCTGCTAAAATTTGGTGAGTAGAATAAACATCATGACTTTTTTAGCAAGGTAAAAAAGCTGTGGATAGAGACTCTAAAACTATATTAAAGGGAAGGAATTAAATATGATGGAAATGGGTAATTCTACAAGAAGAACAATTCAAATTACCAGGAGTGAACTGACAGAACAGAGGATGGTGGCAGCAACTTCAGTTCCTTCTATTAATAGAACTAATAGTTAAAATCAGGAGAGAAAGAAATACTATGCATAGAAGGCAACAGGAGATGTTTTAAAGTAAAAAAAATTTAAAAAAAAATCCTTTATGCTTCCATAAAACAGAGGGCTGTATGGCATTGCTCCTTATTGCTATTCTAGGACCCTGAGAGGGTTCCTTACCAGCAGGAGGACAGAACCCAGGAGTGCAGCAGAAACCCCCAAAGTGAGTATCAACCTGAATTTAATTAGCAAGAACACAAAACATCACAGCTGTGAAGCTGGCTGAACAGCTGAATGCCAGTTACCAGCTGCGTTACAGAACTTACGCTATTCCTTCCTACCCAACTCCAGGTCAAATTTCTTGGGTTATGACAATTACAGAGCACCTCCCAACAGCAACAGAAGTAAAATATTTCTATTGGTCAAAGGTGCTCTAAGAGACTATATTACTCATAATACCTAACGTTTCTTTAGCACGGAGAACGTCTAGCTCAGTTTTGCTCTTCGCAATTTAACAATTCTATGCAGATAGTAACAGACTCCCCCCCTCGGCTGGTCAGGGATTATTCTAACCCAACAAATAAAGGCAGAGGAGCCTACAAAACCCCTTTCAGGTCCAGGACAAGTTTGCTTCGAAGAGCCACTGCTGCTGTGACAGAAGCTGCATGGCCATGGTAAAACACTATCCTCAACTGTTGCCTTCCACATTTCACATCATGAATTGCCCTCTCTTCTCAAAGCTGGGATGTGGGCTGCTTCTTGGAGTCTGCAACTCCTGGCTTCTTTCCTACCTCTAAGCAAAGACTTGTCATGTGCCCCCCAAAGTTTTGTCATCTACGGCCCAATGAGAAGATCCCAGATTAAGCTTTTCTACCTCAAAGCAGTATTCTTGTGATAAACCACAGAAAGAAAGAGATGTTCCACAACTGCAGTGATAAAAAGTTCTTCCAAGTTTAACATCATCAATATTGCTCTCCTTTGGTAGTCTAACATGTCTGATTTGATGCTGCATGTTATTTTTGTTATGAAACTAACCCAAATATAAATCAATACAGTGTTCATTAAATGGATGGGTAGCTTGTAGGTCTCAAAAAGCAAATGTGAATGGGAATCACCACCCAGCTGATGAATTTCTAGTAGGGTTCTGCAGCGCAGGGAAGAACACTGAGTATCTGTCTTTCAGGTCAGAATAAAATTGTTGTTTTGTTTTAAAATTAAGTAATCAAGTGCACATATGACAAAGTCTAGAGAAATTATAAATGATAAAAAAGAGGAGGATGGCTGATGGAGAGACCTAGATTGTTTGGCAAGCTGGGTGCAAAAAAGGTATGTGTTTTAGGACCATCACACATAAAGAAACATTCCAGAAGCTAATGCAGCCTGTACTTTCTGGAAGAAATATTATTTCTAGAAGCAGCTCTTCTGAAAGACTGTGGGGGTTCCTGTGATTAGCAGTTAACACATTTCAACGGTGCGCAAAAATCCTTGTGTGGATAGGATGTTTTTGTACACTGCCTTGCTGAAAGGCAAGGTGGCAGCTCTCATATAGCAGCTATTAGACTTATTTCTTCTATTTGGCTCCATCTTGTTTAGAAAGAGAAACTTCCCTGTTTAAGTTTGCTCAGAAAACTTTTCTAAAGATTTTCAGGAATATGTTTTACACTGAAATACATGAAGTATCTGATCATTGGGACCAATCTAGCCACCACCTGCACACCACAAGGTCAGCCAGCAGTGTACCTCCCTTTCTGAAACCAGTGTGGTGGGTTTTGTTTTGCTTCAGGTGTGTTTGCTGGTTGAGGTTGCACAAGAAATACTGTCAGTGCTTTAGGAAAAAAAAAAAGAAAACAAACACTAGCTGGATATCAAGTACATCCTTCTAAAGGAAAAATAAAATAAAACTTGGAGTGTTTTACAGTGTGACCCTCATAAGAATGGTTGCATTAGGGCTGCTGCCTTACTAAAATTCATTTGTGCTTATCTACAGTATTTTGTGCAAAAACCCTATACACACTAGGCAAAAAATCCCATGTGTTGTTATGTATTGCAGACGCAGACTGTCAGGGTAGCTGTAACTCAGAGTTAGCATCGGTCTCTGCAGACTACCTCATGAACAAAAAATTTTTTGAAGTTGATCTGTAATTTTGGAGTGTTTTGCTCTGTTTACTTAGCAAAGAGACAAGAGCCCCATGGGAGGAACCTTGCTGAATATAAGCACTAAAAGTCTGTGTAAAAGTCAGCACTGAAAGAGAAAAGAAAAAGCTAAAGGTCTGGTCAGATCAAAGAATCATAGAATGTCAGTCGTAAAGGAGCACAAATAACATCATAGATATGCAAGAAGAATTAATGGCCTTAATTTTCTCAGCAAGCCCTTTTTGCTGTTTGTTGGTTCAGAATAACAGAGTGAAGCCACGCCATCCTCCTTCCATCTTGACCGAAAGATAGGATGACACCTCCCTGACTATACCAGGTATGTTGAGTGCAAACCAAAAGCCACGCTCAGACGGGGAAGGAACTCCAGCCTCTTCTGGGCAGGGCTGACCACGCACAAGTACACATTTTCACAGTAGGGGGCTAGAAAGACAAACAGCTGGCAGCAAACCGAGAGGCTTTGGGAAGAGCCCCCGGTACATTCCTCTATTTACCTCAGGTAATCTCTGCGGCAAAGAATGAGATTTGCTTTTGTGTAAAGAGTTGATCCAACCTCTCCAAGACGACAGTCGCAGCAGGCACACTTCAGACAGTCTTCGTGCCAATACTTATCCAGGGCCTTCAGCAGGTACCGGTCCTTGATCTTCCTGTTGCAGCCAGCACAGCCCTTCTGCTTCCCTTTGGGTTGCACGGATAACATCGGCACACCTGCAACACCAACACAGCAGGCACGTTAGACAATACCCAAACAGCTCAAAGAGGCTGCCTGCATTCGGGGCAGCGCCGTGAGCTGGAGCAAACACATCTGTGAGCAAACACGGCCGTGGCCTTCGTTACAAGGATCTCCCATTGCAGGAAGCCGAAGGCCAAAGGAAGGTAAATGTAGGCTTCGTTTGCTGTTGCGGGGTAGGCAGGAACTTGCAGGAACACACTTCTTTCCTAAGGGTAGGACTGACACAAAAGCACCAGACTTTTTTTAATTAACATTTCTGCAGCAGAATAAACTGGCAGCCATTTCAACACTTTTTCCCCCTCATTAGTAGTACCCTTGCGCTGTTAATTACCGGCCACAGGCAATTACAAAGATCAGAAGGGACGCCAGTGCGTACACCCCAGCCCAACAGCTTGTCCAGATCAAGCTGGGGGGGGTGCGTGTGGGTGTACAAGATGGGGTATGCTGCTGGTTTCCCTCCTTTGTAAACCCCACTGGCCACAGAGGCCCCACTGAAGGCTAGAGCCATCCCTGGGCTGCTCTAAAATCGATGCTACTCAAAATCTCTGGACTGCTGAGAATACCCCAACCAGAGGCTCCCGGCCAGCCGTGAAGCCACCCTGCTTTGGGAGCATCAAGGCAGTGCCTCCCACCTCCTCTTGTACCCCTGGAGCAGGCAGTGAGAAGCCAGGCCTCTTCTGCCCTCCAGAAATCCCTGCTGGGGCTGCAAAGCAAGCACGAGCAAGGCGAGAGGTGGTGACAGGATACTCAAGTTCCCGAGCCGGAGAAGGGCCCTGGCTAGAGCAGCAGGGGTCACTGGTTGTATACCCTTACCCAAAGTTAAGCCACCATCTCTGTAGCAAGTTGGATGTCCCAGAAAGTAGCAGCTTTATAATGGAATTACGAACAGCCCCTTACCCTGAGTGGAACAAGTCAGTGCCACTGCAATAAGTGACATTTGCTGCTTGTCGTAGAAACCAGGGTGACCCGGTGGTGGCTAATGCTCAGCACATGTAAAACCTACCACTCATACAGCAATAATTGCTTTGTCAGAGCTGCAAGCAGATGACAATAGCACTTAAGACACCTCTACACAAACAGCGAGGTATTGATCCATCTGCTATCAAAGTGGTCTCAGCAGCACGGAGACAGGTCAAGTAACATTCAAAAACTCTTAAGACTTAAAGAGCCCTCCTGCTTTGCTGCAGCATGCTCTGCGACGCTGGCAAAGTCAATACTCGCAAACTTTTATTGCATATTTGCCACTGGCATCAAAAGAATTACGTGAAAACTTAAGCCTGTTTTTGACTACCACACATGCAGCCCAGAATGGCCACTCAATGCTGGTTCTGCCAGAGGTCCCAAGAGAAATTCCACACATACAGCCACGGAGAAATATACTTTTGGGACAGAGGGAAAGACGGGGAAGTCTGAGAAATGCGATACGCAGCACATCATGAGAAAAGGCTGCCTTATTCTGAGATGCGGAACGGCACAAACACAAATTCGCATTTGAGAGCTGTGTAAGGTTAGCACCAGTGATGAATGAAAATAGTTAGCACTTACGAAAACTAAGACCTAGAGATAAGAATTGTGTTTTTAGATGGGAGCCCTGGACACCAGGGAGTCATTACCCACCCCCAAAAGCTGGCTCTCTGAATACGAGCTGCATACCCTCACACGCAGCAGAGGGCTTGTTAGAAGTGGTGTCTTCGTGCCATTCTGCTTGCAGGCTTCGTTTCGTTAATTGGGGGTTCCTGCATCTGGAGATGCTGCAGGTTTCAAAATGCAGCTTCTGGATACCCCTCAGATCCCCTCGCACGAGAAGTGCTGCTTAGATGGGGTCTGAGGCCATCTGTGCAACTCAGAACACGTCTTCAGCCTGACAGCACCTCCCAGGCCCCTCAGAACCCGCGTGTCGTACCCCTGGATTTCCAGCTGCCTTCACCCGGATCGAGCGGTCCCTTGAGACCAGGGCAGCCATGTGGGGCTGAAACCCTGTCCGGACCATTACAAGAGTGTGGTTTGCTCATCGCAGCGGGTTTCCCAAGCGGTAAGCAGGCCTGGAGACAGCAGCAGCGCACGGCCACGGCCTGGCTGCGTGGTGGCGGTTCTTCCCTCAGCGGCCCTGGCTGCCCTCCCTCCCTGCTGCCGCCTCAGTTCCCTGCCATTGCAAGTACACCATTGTCTTAGGAGAGGCTTTTGCGAAGAAGGGGAATGTAACACTTTGATTTTCTTCTAATAACTAGCAAAGGAACAGATATATATATTTTTAAACAGTACCTTAAGCAAGGAAAAAAGCTATGTATTTGGTCAGTGTTCAGCAGGGGGCTTTCTAATGAAAAAAGGTACCATTTCAGAGATCATATGATGTTCAAAGCTGCTATTCCCACTCAGATAATAACGAGCAAGGTCAGCCTCTGCTGGTCAGGTTCAGTGTTTTGAAATTACATTTTGGTCTGTGAGGCTTCCCTCCGACATCCAGGCAGCCGGTCTGCACGGAGCGCACACACCGCTACAGAAAGTTGCAGCTGCAATTAGCTGGTGAGTTGACACAGCAGGCAAGGCGTGAAACAAAATTTCAAAAACTGCCAAACTTGATCAGCACGGGTTCCTCGCAGGCTTGCCGTGTCATTTGCAAGCAACAAGAGAGCAGCATCTCAAAAGCTTAACCCCTTTCGCAGTCGGAGGCTTGCACAGAGAGGACGCAGCCAGCACCAAGCCCCAGTTTCCTCCTCCTGCCTCCCTTCCAGCAATCCCCAAACAAGCCAGGCCTTGCAGGCAGAAGCTGCCTGCAGAGCTGCTCTTCCTTTTTGGAAATTTCCCCACTGCAAAACTGCGATGCTGCCTCATTTCCCCATGTAGATTTTTCCCCCCAACATTTAGCAAAAAATACCAAGCTGCCTCATTCGTTTTGATCAGGGGCATGGTGTCTGTGTGTCAAGAAGGAAAGGGGTCACCGTAGACAACTTCCATGTGTACCCTATGAGCGAGGACAAGGCAACAAAAAGTGGCAGTGCAGAGCGAGGCAAATTAACAGCTGGCCACTCACCTGTTTAAATACATGATCACAAAGGGAACGCAGATTGACCACAAAATCCTGAAAGTACCATCCACTTCCCTGCCCTCTCCTGTTGCTAGCCATCCATTGCTATCTTTTCTTAGCAGTGGCAGATGAAGCCTTTCTATTTTTGGCTACCTACACTCCCTTCCTTGCCCTTTACAACTTAATAGACTTGCTGCTGGTAAATACAAAACAAAACCTGTTCTGAGTGCTCAGAGCTCCAATGCACATTAAAAAATTATAGACACCACCTCTGGACATACTGAAATTTATGGCTGTGTCTAAAGAGGCTGTTATTGTAGTGAGTAATCTAAACTTTACCTCTATTCACAGCCGGGCAAACCAGCTTTAATCAGCCCGTATCTTCTCAGTCGGGGTCCTTCTGTAAAATTATTCCGCTGGCTTTGTAACACAAGTGTCCACTAAGTAGACCTCTAAATTTTTCTAGCCCATTTCATTGATATTTCTATTCAACGTGGCAATCAGCTGCAGTTCCTCTAAGGGCACTGCTCATAAAGCCTCGTTTCTAAGACAGCCCCGAAACTTTTTATAGATGGTAGACCTTTTAAATAACAGTTATCTGCAATGGTCCTATGGCATACGTCTCCACAGCGCTCTGGTCTGCAAGAGAGCTACTGGTCCCTTCTGAAAGCATGGAAGTTCACCACCTAATTTCTTTAATGCAGCTCTAAAGGTTAATTGGTCTGAAAGAGTAATGTGGGACTGCTGGCTAATGATATATGCCTCAAGGCTTTGCAGCTCTCCTGGATTTTCTGCGGCGAAGTCCAGTGCATGCAGCACAGGTGATACCACCAGGACGTCGCAGCCCCCCTGCAGCTCCCCGCAGCCCCTCTGCCACGCGAGCCCTCGTGACACCCACACAAACCCAGGGGCTGAAGGCGGCTCCACTCCTCCTGTGCTGCGCTGAGCGCCTTGTCAGGGGGCTCTGGGGGAAGTGCCGCCGCTGCACTCCTCATTACTGCTGCAGGAAACTCAAAACAGCCCTAATGAGGAGAGCGAGCGTACAGTACGGGCTGGGAGGAGGGACGTCCTCCCACGTTCCCCAAGGAATCGGGCCAAAATCTTCAATTTGCCATTTATGACAGCTAATTAGTTATTCTATTCAAAATCTTTGCTTTAAATAAAAGAACTAATTATACACAAAGGTCAGTCCCCCACCTCCTGTGAAGCACACATAATTGGCTTATTTCCCCAACATTGTGTGTATGTTTTACACAATGCTTTCAGGCAGATGGCTTTAACTCTTTCCCTCTGCAAGTTTGTTGTTTTTTATTTATTTATTCTTTAAAGTTTTCCTCATATTAGCAACTTCTACCATAAAAGCTCGCTCAAAAACAAAGCAGGTAACTAAGAAAAAATAAAAATATCCACTCCCAGTAAAGTTTTTGACAAGCACTCGAGAACAGGGCTTCTTACGCATCCATATAGCACCTTGCACAACACGGTGCTGGAGTTATGTTTGTGCTCTCCACCACAACTTCCTGCCCAAGCAGTGCCTTTCAGACACACTTACCACATTTCTGAACAACCCCTCTGCCAAAGAACACTATTATTACAGGCTTACGTTTTATTATTATTTATTTAAAGTTTGATTGAAATTTACGAAAGCGATTATTACAGGGATGCTGCATTCCAGTGCTAAAAGCAATCCTGGTTTAAAGACCGGAGTTTCGGCAGCTGGGCAATCAAGCCTAGGTTTCAGAGTTCCACTTGAGGGACAATTGTTTATTTCTAGCATAACACTCTTTAAATGACCTGTCCTCCTTTTGCCTGCTAACAAAAAAAAAAAAAACAAAAAACCAGCATTTGGCTGCAAAAGATGAAAAAGTAACTGAAGAGTAGAAGTAATCTTATTAACTCCTGTCTCATCACAATAAATAAGCTGCACTCTTGTGTCTTTTATCAGAGGATCTTATATCATTTAAAAGCATTAGAGCCCTGCATCACCCATTTAAGTAAATGTAGACAGTCATTGCCAAAAAGATGCAGTGAATTTTCATTCCCTTAAAAAGAAGCTCACTTGGTGTTCCCAGTATTGTGTTACTCACCTTCTATGAATGTTACACTCTGCGAAACAAGGTAAACCATGCACTTCCACTGAACTGAGAGTACATCATCTTGGGCATCTTCACCAAGCATTTCATTTGGAGAACTATGGCCAGAACCGTGAAAGTCATTTTGTCATCTGTATAGCCAATTAAAACATTACCTTTGGAACACCAAGTACTTGCAACTAAATGCTTACGAACAAGCCTTAGACCATTCATCAAAATTATTCAATGAATAACCACAATCTTTTTTCATTTCCAGTTTCAGGCTGCAATATATAGTAGGGGATTTTTACAGTGGCTTTAGCAATTCATTTGTGGTATTCTTTCTTCTGTATCATTACTGAATGAATTCCCCAAGCATGGCAAAAAAGTAGTTGGAGTGGGTGCTTAATAGGAGAAACAACATTTTTATCAGTACTTCTGTTTTAACCATGCTATAGACCTCCTTCCAGTAACATAGCAATTTTTTGGCCCTTCAGTTTAGAATAAGCTTTAGCGAAATGTACTGTAGGGTCTAGCTTCCCATAGCAGTTTCAGCTGCCTAAAAGTGATCCAAGGTTTCACGAATGGCTTACCCCACCTCCAATCTCACACGCAGAGAGACCTTACTTTCAAACCATTTGCTCATATAGCCAGTGATACCCAAAACAACCATTCTCATCATTTGAATTGGTACTGAGGTAAGTCCTGATTCAGGGCAAAAGGTTTAGAGGTAGAATCTAATTTTCATTTTCCTCCAGTGTTTTGAGACTTCCAGTACCTGGTTTAAGACTGTGCTGCATAGCTGGTCTTACCAGGGGATGACCTGTTGCTATAAAGGAACACATGGCAGCAGGACTGAATGCAAACCATAAGAATTGCTGCTGCAAAACAGTTTCCATAAATCATTTTCATAAGCAACATTTTCCCTGTGCTCATAAAATATGCTTGTTTGAGCTTTAATTTTTCATAATTGGCACATGCCCAAAGCTTATTCTTAGCACATGCAATGTTTCAGTAAAATCCATTTTTACTATTTGAAGCCCTGGGAACAGTAATAAATAAATAAATAAAAAGAAAATACGCTGGTTTCTTGTACCTTCAACCTAATCTGAGAACATTTGGATCAAACTTTCTTGGTTTATCACAATTCAGCATCCTGCAACCTAGCAAAGTTCCTGATTTTAGGTGGCTAGTTCCCTCAATTCAGCTTCTGTAGTAGAAAACACTCTAGCAATGGAGACAATACCCTCAAACCACCTTTCCAGCAGAATGGTAACATCACAGATGAGAGAACAGGGTTATTTGGGATGATCAGCCTGGAATTCTTCCCATGTCCCTCACTACTCCACTGGTTTGCAGGTGACTGCTGAAAATATACTAAGATCCCAAGTTTTCTCGTCAAGGGATTTGGGTGTCAAAGAAAACCAATAGAAGAGTTTCCAAGTCAAATGATCGCAAAGATAAAAACTCATGCTCTTTTCAGCTCACTTAGATAGAGTCGTATGTCCCCTTCCACGTCCTTTTCCAAAAGGGACATAAAACCAAAGAGAAAAACCTTACATCAAATTAAAATCGCAAAGAGTGTCTGAGAAGTAAAAACTCAACTCAATTATTTCCTTGCACACATGTAATACTCCACAATCCTGACCTTCTGGGTAAAATGCATTGTTTAACATATTGCTACTGAGGTTTCAATAGATATGCAAAGATGTGTGATGTAGCAGAGCTCAGGTTTAGCAGCGCAACATTACCATCACTCTGACAGATTTGGTACACTATGTCTGTGAATATTTTAAGGAGAATAGAGCTATATCACTGCACGATCATCATCATCTCTTTTCTTCTGCCTCTTTGCAGACACATACAATGTCAACCTAAGCTTTCGGCAACCTTAATAGAATTTCAGTGCCCACTGCCAAATGGCCATTTGATGTTCTGCTCTGTGTACACTGATGAAGCAATCTGTCACAGCCCTTAATGCAGGCAATGATGACTACCCAATCTAAAGCTTTCACAGGCTTAGAGAAATTTCTCAAGACTTTTGGAGCCTATAATAACTTGTGCAATACCACAAAAGAATTGGAATCCTGCTGCTCTGTGTTTAATGAAATATGAATATACTCTTAAATGTTTCTAGAAGAAACCCTACTCAGGCCAAAAGCATATTTTACACCATCAAGCACCAGAAAGTTGTGCTGGCAACTCTGAAATAGCCAATGCTATAGGGATTGCAAGTTATTCTAGTACGAAAGGATCAGCCTCCCGTCCAAACTTACTGCAAAGCCAAACATTGATGCTTATATGCCCTGCACAAGATTAGTGCAGCTGCACTTTTACCTCTATAAATATAGAGGCGCTAAATATTCATTTGCATATTTTCTTCATTTGCAGCAGACAAGTAAAGATTCACCTATAAAGAACACAGAGAGAGTCCCTCTGCTTAATGCAATCCTTGTAAGGGAGACAATTGCTGCTGACCTTCTAGAAGTCATGAAATACACCTCCCTAATGAATCAGAAAGATGCAGTTATCCCGAAAACCCAGCCTCTTCTCCCTTTCCTAGCGACAGCAGACCAAGCCGTCTGCTATTAAAAGTTGAAAGGAGCAGGGCAGGAAGGAAAGCTATTTCCTTCTCTTCTTGTTGAAAGGAAAAAACACAACACACAGTCCTTTGCAGGACCATTTGCATGCTGAGCTGTCAGACCATGCACTTTCCATTAAAGAGATAGCATCCCTTTTCATAAGTCCATTTGGGATCCATTTTAGTGTTATCTAAAAATCAAATCTACATGGTAATCCTTTTAATGTACTCTTGACTTTTAAAAACAGCTTTATGTTCCTTCAGGAAATGTTTTAAGCCATTACTCAGTAATTACTACTCACCCATGAAAACACTGATCTTTTACAACATATAATCAGTTTGCTGACTTAAAAAATGAAGCAGCCTGGAATTTTGTCTCATGAAAGTAGTGGAGAAAAACCAAGGTTAAGAGAACATCCTTCCTCCCCCCAGGATTGCAAAGCAGTGTGTTTTTCCTGTTGTGGAAGAGAGGGACCAGGCTCTGGGTGAGGGAAGGCTGGGCACTCGCCATCACTGCTTTGCACCGGTGGTCACCACGCACAACCAGTACATGGTTACTGATTTAGGAGGCAGAATTTGTATCATCTTGGATATTAGTGATATTATAACCTTCTGCAAACGCTGGAGTTCTGAATGACACTATACTACCTCCTGAAACGCTGGCAATGTAGGAAAGATGTTATGTTAAAATACAGCATGGAATTTGCAGAGTTGCTTTGGTAAACTCCAGCTATACATTGACAAGGCCAGAAGGGATGCCAAAAATGGTCCTGATCTATACAACTGCACTGTATCTGGATTACACCTGCAGTCAACACAGCAATGTGGAGCCAAACTTCAGGGGTCTAAAATTACCTTGAAAACTCTAATACCAGACCCTAAAGAGAAAAAAAAGACTGCATTTTTTTCAGCTGCAACTCCTATCTGAGGAAGACCAGAAAAAAGCCCACAACTCCCTTAAAGCAGATGCTCAGGCAACAGGAAGACTCTGGATATTCTCACCTTGAATGCCATTTAACACAGATGTTTACACAAAGTATGGTCCCCCACCAAACTGGAATGATCCTTCACACCCCACTGCTGACCCCAGAGCACCCAGCACCCTTCTAGTCTTGAAATACTAACTCAAAAGAGAATCAGGGCAGGGTAAAGTTTGTCAGAAAGAACTTGCTCTATCCTGCCAATAATAGCAGCTAAATTCACTTTTTCCTAATGCCATGAAGACAGAGAAGACAGAAAAAAGAGGCTAAATACTGACGCTGCTTCTGTTCTTCTGTTCACTAAGGTCTAGCTTAAGCCACAATTTGCTTCCACAGACAGATTTTATGCTACCCCATTTCACCACTACAATTAAGACAAAGTCCCGCTCTTGGCCATTTCCCCATTCATTCACGGGGAAAGGAAAAAATACACATTTTTTCCTTTTTTTAAATTTTTTTAATTTTTTTTTTTTTTGGTGAAACGCCCCAGGAAGGCTTTGAAAACACTGTTGCAATTCCCCATATATTCCAGAGTAAAGTGAGCACTAAGGGTTTGGGGCAAGTTAGCATGACATTTAGTTTGCACTAAAGCATCTTAGAAGCCATATGAAATATAGCGTAACAGAGCATATTCTACTCTATTAAGCATTCAGGAGCCTTGCATCTCAGTATTCAGAATATGGATGAGAAGTTGGAATTGCATAAGACATTCCTCCTCTTATGGCTGACCACTGAGTTGAATTCAAGCTGATCCTAAGGGAGTCGTTTTCATTAACCTACAGTAGCTTTCTAATCCTATTCCTTGAATTTCAGACCACCACCACTACAAGAATTTATGACCTGCTGCCTGCACTTTGGATGGTACTCACACTTTACTCTTTTCCTTGACGTGTCCTGCTCCTCTGGATCATTACCACTGCTTTGTGCAGCAACCGATTCTCTTAAAGTGGAAGTCTGCTCTTCAATTCAGTTATTTATGCTCCATTTAATTCTCACCAACATACATGAGGATGCTGATGGTTACACTTGGTTAAAAACAATGAAAGAAATCATATGACCTGGCCCAGCGTGCAGAACTAAAAGCTTCCTGAAATGTACCTCCTGAAGTCTGGACCAACTATGCATCTCCTTGTGATCTGCCTCGAACCTCAGACCAAAAAGAAATCCTAAACCACTAACCTTCAGCTCTAAAATGCTGCACCAACAGGCCAAAAAAAAAAAATCCTACTGAGCAGCCTTTCTTCCACTCCACTTTGACGGGACTCTCTACTGCTCGATTTGCTTGGTTTTCCTCCACCTCATCATAATCCCCGACTGCTGAAATGAACTCCTTCACTGAACTAATGAAATAAGGAGTCTTAAGTGCCTCGCAGTCCTTTTTAGAGAAGTCCGTATCCACAGATGAGTCTGAATTTCACAGCATCAGGGAACTGCGTGCCAACGCGCTGTACTGGAACACCGGGGGCTAGCAGGAGCTGCAGACAACAATGCTAGCATCAGGGTTATTTTAGATTAGAGTACTTCCAAATCAATTTTGGATTCAAACTTTTAAATGCACTCTCCAGAAGGAATCTGCACAGAGTAAGTATTTTCAAGGCTAATTCTCTAAGCTTGAATGAAACTCATTGTTATCTAAGGAAAAGACACAACTGGCCCTTGCTGCAAAAGCTTGGTCAGAGCTCGGAAATGAGGGAGACAGCAGTCCTAGGAAGGAACGAACTACCTCAGAAAACATCCATAAAACTGCAGACAGAAACAACTACAGATGCTCTAGGGTACAGATTTTTATCTGAAACCAGAAGTAGCCGAGGTACCCAATCTTCCACCAGCAGTGCTGTCCTGCCAGGGGCGAGGGCATGCTGTGGGCTGTCCTGGGCAGCCAGGCTGTGCATGAGGAAAGCACTCTGTGTGCTGCAGGGGAAAAAGGAGCAAGCTGAGCATCCGTGCACTGATAGCACAGGATTTTGCCATGCCAGAAATCCCGCAGAATTAAGACAGATCCTCAGCACTCTGCAGAAAGAAAGTTGTTGTGATGAGAGAAGGGAATGTGTAAGACAGATGGGAGAGTTGAGGTTAAAGTTCAGACCAAAAGCAATTAAGACGGGTAAGAGTGCTCTGCAGCTTGACACAGGTTTGCTTTGTATTCAGAACTTTTCACTAGCATTAAGCATCTTAACTTGTGTATAGAGAGATTATAATTAAAACTTGACAAGCTTAAATTAGCCATATATAAAAGATTCTCCAGAAAGCTTTTAAAGTAGACTAAACATATCTATTAAAATGGAAGAAGAAAAAAAAAAAAGAACCATTTTCAGTTACAATAGTTTTCCCTACCTAGATATCTCGAGAGATTAGACAAATTTAAAATCAAAGTTCTGCAACTGTCCAAAGCCACTTAAAGAGGGGAAGAGGGAGGAAGTGTGGCAATTAGAAAAACCTTTAAAAAAAAAAAACTCCATTTAATAGTCCACGGTCCTTTGGATGAACATAAGTACTCCAGAAAACCCTATAAAAGGAAAAAAAAAAAAAAAAAAAAAAGATTCTAATTTCCCTTCAGGATTTTGAGCACTTCAGGGAGCACTCTATTACGGTTCCCCAGAGACCGGGGAATTATGTCAATCTGCCACAAGGCTGGGCAGTTAGCGAGGGAGGCAGCTACAGAGCTGCCTTTCACCGGTCCATGCCAATTAAAGCAGAGGGAGCATTTCCACCTCACACTGGCTATTCAGATTAATTCCTGGCATTTCAATGCTATACAATTTTCCTATGAGTCCAAGGAACTAAATCTAAAGAAAATTTGCTCTTTATCGAACAAAGAAACCCGTCCACCAGTGTCAAACGACACCACATAATTTATTCCCGTTCAAAAGGAGAAAAAAAAAGAAAAAGCTACAAATATTTTGATATTTCAAGAAAAGGACTATAAATATGTGGAAACCAGGTTTGTGAGAATAAAAGTCATTAAGGGCAGGGCTGCTGCAAAGTCCACCTTATTAGTTCCAAATCATATCAGATTCTTTCTTTCCCGTTTCTCATTCATAAAGCAAATACAGTACTCAAGAAATACGTTCCTGTTGGACATCTAGGTGGGCCAAAAAAAGAAATCTTCCCAGAACACACCTGCAGACCTGCGATACAAACATTTGCTTATTAACCTAGGGAGCTTCTGAACAGCCCTGCATTATTCCTAGGCCCGATTGCCCCCAAGACCACGCCATCCCCTCAGCAACTCGGACTTTCAAAGCTCTGGAACAGACGCTTATATATCCATGGCGTACACAATAAGGGCGTTTTCATAGGCCACAGGGGGCTCTTGCCAAAACCTCTTGTCGCAGCCTGTTGCTGCTGCTGAAGACCCAGAAGATATGTGATTGCAGCATCCTAATTTTGGGTGAGAAAGGGAAGTAATCAGCAAATGGACCAATAGGCAGCACAAACAGCACAACACAGGCATGAGTGCAGCAGTTCTTCAAAGGAAGAAGCTAGCGCCTGTCCCTGAGAAAAAATAATCACGCTGTAGCAACACTGATCACTCCAAACCCATGTTGTTTATCTACAGCCTACAGTCATTGTTTCCACATGCAAAACGTAATCCTTTTCTGAAATTTACTTCAACTCTCCTGCACTCCATGTGGTACCTCTTTTCAGAGGAGTGTTTAAATTATCTAAGCGCAGGGAAAGAAATGTTACTTTAAAGCAAGCCATGATTGCCACAGCAAAGCTTAAGATGAGTAATTTGTTGTTTCAAGTGTTATATGGTCTTTTTTTTTCCTCCTTTTGCATACCAACAGTATTTGAAGTGGTAACATAAATAGAGAAATCTTAATTTATTTGTCTTCATCCTTATATACTGCTATTGTACTTATTCCAACTCACAGAGAACCAAAACTCTGATAAGAAAACCAACATATGCTCTTGATCCAGTGTTTCCTCCTGGAAACATGTGAACATGTATTTGCAAGTCCCAGGACCCATCCTGAGTCCTTATGTGCTTATAAACAAGAACTGTGTGAAAAGGAATAAATACCTGCATTTCAGCCAAAGTCAAGTACATCTATCCCATTTTGGTTATCCGTAGCAGCAATTTTACAGCAGCTGCCAAGTGTGCAATTGCCACCCTCTTTTTGGAGAATTAAACAGCAGGAAGACTTCCCAGAGACTTCACACTTTTTATGCAGGTTCAGCCTCATTTTCACATTAGTCCCAAATCCAGCACAGCTGAAATTTAGCCCCAGTCCCAAACAGGGACTCTGAGCCCTCGCAGGTGACTTCTCCCCATTGCCTTTTCTTCTTTGGGCTGGGCAAACCCAACTCCCTCAGCCTCTCCCTGTACATACAGCCACTGAGATGGTGCTGGGTTGGCATGGGGCTCCCTAGGCTTGCTCTAGTCCATCAGTCGGACAAGTAGCCAACTTCGCATGACAGCCACTTATCCTGTGCTCAAAGGCCTACAGCTGATTTCAGAATTGACACACTGACCTCGGGGAAGCAAAAACTCGTCGCTTTTATATGATAGCACCAGTGGCACGAACTGGATACCTCAGAAATACTTACATTCTTTTATGAGCTCCAACATAAACTATTCCTACAGCAATCTGAAACTTTGATTAGTTTAAATATGCTTCCAATGCTGACACCACACTTCTTCTGCCTAGAACCTTCACGCTGCAACCACACACAACTGGAGGGCTGAAACACAGCCACCTCCAGAGAGAAGGGAAGCCAACAGACATCACACAGACAGCATAGTTTAAATGGCCAAGAAAATCAGGGGGAATACTCCCTCTGTATTAGTACTCTGGGCCGTCCTGTGTCTGTGCAGAATTGGCACCACTTCCGTGCCCATCCCTCTCCTCGAAAACAGCCCTCAGCAGTAACAGCAGTTCATCTCCTACTACAAAGGTCAAGGGCTCCGCCAGCCCTCCTGAGATTTGAGCTACTGGTTCCAGAGAGTCTGCCAGTATCAAACCTGACACTTAGATCAGTAGTTACTCCCCAGACATATCTAGTTTCCCGTTTCTTCAGTTTCTAGTGTCAAAATACACTTGCAGTACAATATGCAAACCTCCGCAGGCAATGTCCTCTCTGCTCTTCAGCTGTGGTGGGAGGAAAGCCTATTTTTACAGGAGAAAGGTGTACTTTATGCTAATGCATCATCATACCAGCACACCCCAAGCTCCTATTTTTGTTACAGAGCACAGAAAATGATAAACCTACATCCCACGGTTAGTGTCACATTATCAGCTTACAGAAATATTTTGGAAGTTAGCATTTAAGACAGATGCTCTGCATTATAAACACCAGAGAGCGATCAGTCTTTGATACGTAATTCATGGACGGCTTCATCACAGCTCCATTTAGTGGCTTTACCACTAAACTGCAACACTATATAGCACACTGCTGAGGTCCAAATCAGTACGGGTACCTGCACATCACCCACCCCAGAGAACAGGTAGGAGTTAAACCAAGGGACCACTTCTTCCCATTCCACACCATCACCACCCAGCTTCAAAGCAAAGCAATCCTGCACGTCTCACCCAGCCTTAATACGCTGAAATTATTACTCATTTTTCCTCATCGTTAACAGGCCTTACTTACCTCAGTTTCACCCTAAAAGTGTGGCAATTTCTCCTCGCTCTTCCACAGGCCAGAACCGCTCCCAGACACCCGGGAGAAGCTCCTGCCACAACACACAAAAGCCATTTTCCCCCCGTTTCAGGGTGCCAACATTTTAAAAGCCTTACGAGCAGGTGGGCCAAGATGGGTAGTTTTTCACCAAGCTGCAAGGAATTTTTAACAAGGAAGGAGACAAAATGAAGCTTAAACAGGAGGCATTAAATCTTACCAGGCCGTTATGTGCCCAGGTCAATAAAAAGGGTCTGAAATTACAACAGAGCTCTTCTTGAAAACCTACAGACCTGGTATTCCAAGACATATTTAAATAGCTTGCAACAGTGGAGATGTTTTAACCCTTTTGTGCTAGCCCAAAACTGGATCAGCAGGCTTTCGGCACACAAAAGTTGTTCTTACACAAGAACTGGTGGCTAAGAGCAGCTCATCTCATCAGCTTTCTTGCCACTTACTACATTTACATGTCTGTATTGGTCCCTTCGTTTCTTGTGCTCTCCATCAAACGACAAGCCAGTCCTGAATTCTGGTACTTTCTGTAAAACTGCCACTGGCTATTTTTTTGGTCCCATTCATTCATGGACACTTCTGCAGAGCACGTCCACATTTGGATACAGCACTCCACAGAAAGTGCCAAGGGAAGAAAAATAAGCCATGGCAATGCAGAGCCCAGGCCACAGAACAGCAAGAGGATATCAAATGCTGCTTTAAGTGCTGATATTTTTGCGCTTTGAAGGAAAATGCCTTCAGGAATCGCAGCAGGAGTCACCTCTATATAAAGACTTTGCATATAAAGGGACATTTATTATTCTCAATTAATGGCATACTGATAGACACGTTTACATTTCTAAGTGTCAGATTCAGCAGAATATGAAGTGACTAAAGGCCTCTTATTTCACTCTGAAAATGGCCATAAAAGGATCTAAAGAACACCAAAAAAAAAAAAAAAAAAACCACATTTTCTAGAAGACACGAGGCATCTTTTGATACCTTACGGTTCTGAGCGCTGGTTAGTACAGCCCGGCATTCCAAATACCGATTTAACCATCTGCAAACAGCAAAGTGAATTGCCTCTACAGCTCCTGCACAGAATTCAGTGATGTCCACAGCCTACTACATCGCGGGGTTGTAATAGATCTTGATCACATCCTCCCATGGATTATTAGGGAAACCTAATGTGGCAGAACACTGTATAGTAGGCTTCTGGAAAAATGAATAGCTGCAAGTCTCAAAAAAATTTAGACTTTGCAAGCAAAATGTGTACAGCATTGCTGGATTTTAAACCCGTATGTCAGAAATATTGTCCAAAAGAAGACAGAGAAATTCTTGTTCTTGTGAGAGAAAATTATTTGTTTGGGGGAAGATTAGCTAGATGCAGAAAGCCCCTTTCAGTGACAGTGATGTAATTAAAGCATCAATAAATTCTTCACACATGCACATGTCCACAGGTTGCTGGTGACATGGCATGAGTATGGCTAGGGCTGACACACAGGAGTGGCTTTTGAAGTCCCCTAAGGCTTAGGAAAAATAAAGAACATTAACTCAACCATGAGCAGCTAGAAAAGGCATATTTTAAAAAATAAAAGTGCAGATACTTAAGGCCTAGAGATATCCAGTGCCTGAGCCAAGAGGTCTCTCTCATGTACCCGCATACATGCCAGCCACCAAATCCTTCAGATGCTCTCAGCCTTGGACATGCTGAAGAGAATCATTAAGCTGTCAATACACCTTCACTGAGCTCCAGAGACTGTTCACACCGGGACTGACTCTGCATACTTGTATGGGACAGGTGGAAGCACGCATGCAGTGTGAGTAAGGCTTTGCAGCAGACACAAGCTGAAATCCCAGAGACTGCAGCATTATGGTCTGCACTTTCCACAGGAGGTGATTTTTGGAAAGTTTCTGCATGAAGGCTCACACAACGCTTGCTTCTGGTCCTGACTTACCCCATCTCCGCTCCTCTCCCAGTGACACTGCACTCTTGCAGCTGCCTCTCGTGGGCTTCACATGCATTCCTCTTTCAGCTTTCCTTCTGCAGTCGGCTCCTCCAAATGATGTATGTATTAAAAAGAACATTTTTTTTTTTCATACTGAGTCTTCTTTCTCTGCTGGAAAGAGCTGCAGACTGCTTTTCCAGAAATCTGGACGCTGGTTAGTTTTGTGGGGTGCTGTTTTTTACGTTAAGAATATCCCACAGAAAATGAAACCTCCCCATCAAGTTGCACTGTAGTTCACTCTATCAAGGACTTCAAATAAAAACGCCTAACCATATCTTCAACTATATAAATCAACACGTTACAGGTATTCTCGCCTGGTTGCCTTACATTAGGCCTGTAAATAAATAATTCAGTGCTCAAATAATAGCAGCTAAATCTAAAAGGCACCCACAAAACCTACCAGTGTTAACTGGAGCTTTTGATGGTTGGATTTGGCTTCTCGGGGATGGTGGAAAAGCAATTTACTATCATAGGAAAGTATGTGTGCTGAAAACTAATTCAGCAACACCTCCGAACATGAAAGCTGTTGCTCGGTCTCAGGCCCAGCAAGGGGGCTGCAAATCCCCACTGACTGCAGCTCCTCGATGCCCTCACAGTCAGCTCAGCACCCACCTCCAGGCTCCCAGCACAAGCCCACCTTAAAAACCCTCGGCAAGAGCTGGGATGTCCACAGCTTCTTGCCTGGGATTAAGAACAGCACCACGAACCAGAAGATCTCAGGTTATAAATTTCACTTCAGGTGCTGATTTTCTGGATGAAAATCTCTGTAGTCCTCGCCAGTCCCAAGGGAGCTGCAATCCCAGTTATCTCCGACAGATTTGGAGTGGTCTCCAGCACTCCAAAAGCCCCCAGCTGCTTTCTAAGTCTAAGTGTGCTGCCAGATACAAAAGGATTAATGTGACCAGCTAGGCTTATGTTGTGCTAAAATCATTTAGCAAAGGCCACGTAGATTTCAGAGATGAAACTAGGCTATTTTAAGACGTCCATAAAGTCTCCATGGTGTGTTGCTCTAAAAACAAGAGTTTACACTTTCTTTTCAGAAAAACTTTGGAAGCTGCGAGCTTCTCTGGCATACACAATAGAGATATATATTACCAGTGAAAAGGCAGTTTTCCCTCCTTTTAGTGATGGAAAGTCAATTTGCATCATAATTACAACCAAGGCTCTATAACGTCACGTTTTAGTTAAAACAGTAAACTACTATAATAAAAGTGTACCTGGGGAATATTTAGAGAAAGCACTAATGATTTCTTCCCTAGTGGTTAATAAATCCACTTCCAGATCAATTTGTTCATGATAGAAACTTGAGAGCATAAACAGTTACACAAGCACATTAGAGTGTGTCTTTCTCAGTATAAATGATTTATTACAATGATTAGCAGCACATAAACAATTTAAAATACAACTCTAATTAGCTTTTTGGAGGAAAAGGAGAAAAACCTTCCTGACTCCCTCTACACATTATGTTTTACTTTTCTAAGTGTGTACTTTTTAATTAAATCCAAATGTCACAATAAATTTAAAGTGTTTTATTACCACCCTGGCTAACTAAGCCATTCATGCAAACACCCATTATATTAAACCAGATGCGGGTCTGAAAGTGGTTGAGGAGAGAGGAGAAAGAAAGGGGAAAAAAGGCAATCATTTCTGTATTTGACGAGAAATTTGTACAAATGTTTAAAGACACAAAGATCTTTGGCAAACTTCTGTTTTATCCAGAGAGGCTGGTCACCTCACTGCGTTTAACACCAATTTCCCAGTTCAGAAACGTCACACCCTGTTAAACTTCCCCAGTTGAAAGCAAAAGGAGAAGAACAGGGAAGAGAGAAAGGTAGGAAAAAAAAAAACAGTCGACACCTCCCCACATCAGCACACGCAGCAGTCCACGAGGCAGGAAGGTGCTCACAATGCTGATATCACCAGGCAGCCTAAATTGCCCTCGCACAGCCCCCCGTGTTCCTGTGGGGCACTCAGCATAACGAGGAGCAGGCAACCAGGGAGCCCGGCCACCAGCAGCAACAGGCATTTGCCTGTTACTTCCAGGAAAGAAGCTGGGGGGAAGGCTTTCAAAGAAGGGCAGCGAGGTGTGAGTGCAGCTAACTGATGGGATGCTGAAGATACAGCCCGGGGTGGCTGCCGAGCACCAAAGCCTCGTGGCCTCTTGCACAGGCACTGGGTGTGCGAGCTCTGGGACGAGGCGTGGTGCTGAGCTGCTGGGCGGGAAGCAAACCCGGCCCCAGATCCTCCCCGACCTCGAAGATGACCCTAAAGCCTCAGCACCAGTCCCCAGCACTTCGTTTCAATGCTGCCTCAGCAGCTCGGTTTAAACCAGGCGGATTTTGCGTAGTTCAGACAAAAGCTGGCCATTAAAGAAAGCAGCCACAATTATTAAAATAGGTTAAAGAAAATGGGCACTGCGCAGATGAAGCTTTTGACCTTAGTGTGCAGCTCTCTCAAGAACACTTTAGCATAATTTATCTAAATTAAAAACCAAACACCAAATTTTAAAATGGCACAAAAAGATCAGTTAAAAAATGCGATTAAAAAAGTGGGTCAAGGGTTGGAAATTAGTAATTACTACTACAATTAACCAAAATCAGACAGAGACACATAAATTGTGCATATTACCGCAGTTCACGTCAGAAAGGCAAATGGGAGCGAAGCACAGAAGAAAAAGCCTGCAAGTTGCAGACCCACTCGTATAATTAACCTCTGCCACAGCAGAAGACCCGCTCTTGTAAGTTTGCATCATTTGTTTCCAGAGAGAAGCACGGCGAGTGACTACGTGCAGCTATTGAAGCGCGCTCTTCGCTGGTCACCGAGTTCTTTGGAAACTGATATTTTGATTTTCTTCCCGTCTAAGATCTGAGTGCATCTTCATGCTATTAGTAGTACATTTGCCCTTCACCTCCTGTTTTAATAGTTCTGAAAAAGATGGGAAAGGCCAACTTCTGAGCATCCTGGTATTGAGAAGAGGTCATTTGCCAAAAATGCCACCTGCTAGGGTCCATATTGTTTGAGTGCAAAAGCCTATTGAGAACTGCCAAGGACAGAGCATAAAGGGTTTCTAAAACAGAGTACTTAACACTGGAAGGAGACAGGAATACTCTGTATGCAACTAACATCCTTCAGATGATTTTCCTTAGGTTTTTAGGGGCCAAGAGATAATTTAACAATTAACACTTTGTTCCCACTTCAATCTCCGAATGGCTCTTTGTGAGCGTCCTTGGAGAAACATTGAAAGAGCACAGTGGGAAAGAACAGACTGACTACTGTTTTGAACTATAACCAAAATGAACTATTCTCTAGGTCCTCCCTTGAAGCTATCATCTACTTTAGGTTAGATGAGGAAAATCTAGGTTCAAATCTTATTCAGGCTCCAGTTTAATTTTGAGAGCTCAGAAGACTCCACAAATCATTTCAAGTTAAAGTAATGAAAATAGGTGAACTTGAGAAGGTGGACAGGCACGAATGATCACTTCCAAAATAGGGAAGAATCCATCTGTTCCCTTTTAAAGTGCATAAAAGTCTTTGTAGCAGTAATGAAAATTCAGGGATGTAAGTCATGGACATCATAGCGGTCTATTAGAGAGAGGAGTGGGGCTGTATTACAGAATACTGCGAGCAGCAGCAATTATATAAAAGGGATGCTGCAAAGGCAGCATAGCTGAGGGCAAGCCAAATGATTCAAGGACTCAAGAATCTCAGTTCTTCAAAAATGGAGGGAGAAATGGAGATTTCTATCTTTTGAACAGGCAGGATGAATGCAGAGCCACACAGACGCCTGTGAGAAGCGGGGAAGATGGAGGCGTAAAGCGGGACGTGCTCCTCGGGGGCAGGAGGCAAATGACTGCAGGTGAAGCGACAGTGGTCCATGACGGGGCTGCCACCACAGCCAGCACCAGCTCTGCTTCCCCTTCATCCTTGTACAACAACCCATGCCTTCAGGCCACAGCCTCCGTGCCAGCCACCTCCCACAGGAGGGACACCCGCTGCCAGCCAGAAGCAGCCCTTTTGAGCCCTTCCTGTGCACGGCTGTGGCACATGGAGGAGCAACGCTATGCTCAGCACCTCGCATTCCTCTCTTCAAATCCTGTTCCTACGGGATACCTTCTGCAAAACCAACCAAAAGCACTCAGGACCCAGGAGGAGACTAAATACTAGCTGATCGGTCATTACGTAAAATAAAGACTACATTTTTTGACAAATCCTCGAGTAGTTTGGGTTATTTTTCTAAGCACATTTTTAAGTAGCAGGTCCCACACAATTTCCGTGTACCTCTGGTTAGTTCTTCTGGCTTACAGACAGTAAGACCTGAAACTCAGAAAGGTAAATGGTAAATCCCCCTGCTTCCAGCCCTTCTCCTCTTCCCCTGTAAGGCAACTTCACATTATCTCCTCCCATACACGCACAAGACCTAGTTTATTTAAGCATTTCTAAAGATACTTGTGTTTTATTTCATCTCCTTGCTAATATATTTAAAACATTGCTGTCAGCCAGTCTTTGTTCACACTTTGTTCCCAAGTTGTTTATCTCAGTTTTAGAGGAAAAACACTTTGTTGTAATACATACTACCAGTAGAATAAATCCATCAATGAGGAAGGTGAAGATGACATATATTAAATTGCATATGTGATACAGAAAGCCTTAGCCAGATTAGCATTTGACACAGCGTAACACAAAATCTTACTCTCAAAATAAACCAGAGACAGACTGGCAGCCAGCACCCATGCTGATCTGCCCTTGGGTATGGTACTGAAACAAGAATCACACAACTTACACATTATTTACAATTTGGCATTTTCGTGTGTTCAGGCTTGATTTCACCCCACTCCAGATTACCAAAAAGGTGCTATTTTGAGGAATTTGCTTAGTTTTCATTGCCCTTCTCAACTTTTTTTTTTTTTTTCCCTCAGATGCTTAATTCAAAAATTTAACTTGGTGATTATTTCTTGCTATTCTGTGCTCATACACTGCCTTACATGGCACAGCACCAAATAAATATATAAACACAAATAGCATCAAGACTTTTTGTTTGTTTGTTTATTTTTAAGTTTCCCCTATGTGATATCTTAGTAATTTCTTCCAGGACATAGAAAACATCTCCAGTATTCATTTCACAGGAATTCTGTCATTCAGCATCCCGAGGATGTGCAAGGCCTCTCCTTCACTAGGCAGGCATCCCTGCTTAACTCAAGGGTAAACACCTAAGTGGAAGGAGCTCTCCGAGAGCTTACAGGGAAATGCTGAGTAAACACAGCCCTGCTATCAATGCTGCTCCTTTAATGACGAACTCACTCGGATGCTCAAGTTGCCTCAAGCGCTTGATCATGATATGCAGCGCAAGGCAAGTTCAAAATCAACAACTCCTCACGGATTCTCGTACAACTTCAAACAGTAATGTGCACTTAACTGGCTGGTTTTACAGATCTTGCTTTGATAAGCAAAATTTTAGCTGGATTAATACCATTTTAAGAGTATTAATTTAATTGAAACAAAATGAGACTTGTCACACTGTTCACAGCTGGTACAACTCACATGACTGTGCTGTAGCAGGAAGCATCATCATAACGTTCACAACTAGCTTGCTCTTTAGATCTAATGGAAACTTAAGCCACGAACAAGAGATATTTGTTTTCTTTGATTAAGAATCAGCAATGAGTCCTCTTCAGAGAGTCAGTGCTATAAGTTTATGAGTTAAACGAGAACAACGTACACTAAGAAAAGCTGAGTGAAGGTCAGGATTTGGCAGTGGTTTTGTTGAGCTCAATTTTATCTAGGTCCTTGGCGGGGGCAGAACAAGTCATCATTTGGGACTTAAACATAGAGACCTTGCTCAGTGATCAGGAAGGAGCCAACCATCCCAAGCAGGAAGATGACAGAAAGGAAAGAAGCAAAAGCTGTGTATCCATCAAGTAGCAGGAGGGCTACTGCAACGTGTCCACAGCTTCTCAGTTCAGTGCACTGCTTCATTTGATAAAACGGTTATAATGACAAAAAAAGTCAAAGTGTGGGGCATAAGAGGCAATCAGAGCTTTGTTTACCATACAGAAAATGGACTCGGTTGTGTAGAGTGGAACATGCCACAGCTAAACTGCAGAGACCACGGGGCAGCAGTTCCTCCAGCCTGAGAGAGACGGCAGGGAAGGAGGGACGAGACCATCAGTCTCTGGTATCATTTTTCAAGTCCTGCAGACAGAAAACTGTCTGACTTCATGGCTGGTCACCTACAGGAGACATCAAAATTGTTCTCTTTTCCTGCACCTTGGCTGGTGCACAGTAGTTATTGCCTTCAGCCTGCTCAGGATCCTGCCGGGGCACATTTTTCTTCTGAGAGTGACCACTGGCAAATTGCAACTCTGGACATCAGCGCAGCCACCACACCAGAGCTCTGCACAGTAACTGCCCGCAGGGAACACAGAAATTGTGCTGGGCACAATTGAAGCTGAGCAGTACATTACTACAGCGTGGCCCCTCTGCTTGCTCTGAGCCTGTCAGCATTTCCAGCAGCTCTTCCTCCAGGACTTACTACAACAGTTGTAAGACAAGGGAAAAAAAAAAAAAAAGAAAGAAAGAACAACAACCAAAAAAAAAAACAAACCACACAGCAAGGTTTTACGTAAGCCTAAGACCTCAATCTACAGGTATGTCACCCCCATCCCAAGACAACACTCAGAAGAATCCCCAAGAAATTGCCCACAGAAATCTGAGCTCTTTAACATAGATACACCAAACCCTTGAGACTGTTCGCTTTTGGGAAACACTGGTGCATTTATGAAACCCCAGCAAGGGTGTAGGTGCTGTGACTATCACCAAAAATGGTGTTAGCTTTCCAGACATCACGGGAAGCAAAAAAATCAGGAATCCCCATGCTTGCTTTGAAGCCACAAGATGCTCACTGACTTGCACCAGCTGGCCCCTACCTCCTGGCCAAAGGTTTAATGCCAGTGGGGCCTCTTTCCTAGTTGCTCCATCAGCGAGAGGCAGCTGCTGGCTTGGTGGAGACGCTGGCAGGCAGAAGCAGGTCCTCAGGAGCACACCTCATCTTAGTTCAGCTCGTTTTCTTCCCAGGAGGTGCTCACCAGAAGCACCACTGCCAGCTTTGGTGCACGCATTGACAGCACGAGGACACCAGTTTTCAGCCTGGCACGTCTTTATTGCAGGTGGTTGCATTCAACAGGGCCCTTTTAAAAGCCACTCTAAGGCTAACAACTGGAAATGTGGCACTGCAAACCCCGCCGTCTTGTGCAAGTCAGCAGTCTGTTTCCCACGTTAATGCACAATGCCTCTGAGCACTGATGCTCACATGAAACCAGGTTAAAAATCTTAGCACAACTACCAATTCCAGAAAGGGGGGCAGTGATAATGCAGCACCAAACTCATTTCACTGGCTCTGAGTTTTTTTTCCCCCATTCAAAAGAGCACTCTGCTGCTGTTTCCACTGTGAGCAATTCCATCTCATTAAGGTCAAGCCTACAGGGTGGAGCGTGCATGGGGGAAGAGAAGAAGAAACGATTATACAAAACCTGGGAGCTGCACTTGGCGAAGAACAGCTGCACCAGCCGGTATCCTGAGTAAGTTACCATGAGAATTATGTTTCCTTCCCACCCTCCCCTAAGCATTTAATTCAGGGCAGAAGGTGTAGAATACGCTCACCTTTGAGCTCCCATGTCACAAGCAACCATATTCATTCAGCTTCTCCTATTTAACTAAACGGAGTTCACACATGCTACAGTATAAAGTTACCTCTTGCCATTTGAAAGCAGTCCAATCAATGCTATACATAGAGAGAGGCATTTGAATCAGCCTTAACTTAATTCTTCGGAGTCGAAACTGTGACAGCATGCTGACCCTTTCAAGTCAACTGGGAGCAGGCAATCTTTGCAGAAGATCCTCAGGCCTTTAATCAGATTCTCAGTGGGTTTTAAAGAGATACTACAGCATCAGTTTGTAAACATCTCTCTAGTGAAAATAAAGATTACTTCTGACCTAGCCAATTACTCAGTCCCAGAAGATATATCCTACAGTTATAATTGAATGAACCATAGGGAAAGAAAATATATTTTAGGTAGGGGGTAGTAAACCCAAATCCCAACTTAGGATGCAGACAGCACTGTATCCTGTGGAAAGATCAGGTAGAGGGAGAAATGCTTATAAAATCCTCTATTAAATCATCCAGTCCTTTCTCCTACCAGGGCAAGATTGCTTTCTCGAGCACAGAGCCCTGCTAAGATGAGTGCAAATTATCAGCTGAGGTTCTTCCTGAAAAGCAGGTGCGATGGGAAAAGACCAAAGCACTGTTTGGAGGAGACCCATAGCATCGGATGCTGGTTTGCGACATCACAGAGAATTAGGGGAGAGATGTCAGCTCCCGAGAGGACAAGTGTACTGTAATCTGAGTCTGCAGCGAGAAACATTGGAGAAAGAAAGCAGAGAGGCTTGTGCCGTGCCCTGAGACTGTCAGAGACATTAAACGGTCTCGTTGCATTGCGTTAAAACTGCATTTTAGCATTCGGAGCCATTGCACTCCATTGCAGTGAGGTATAATTACCGATTTCAAAAAAAAAAAAATCAAGTTATTTATTCTGGATATTACAGGCTAACACGTAACAGACATCACCCCATGGGCTCTAAAGGCTCCAAGGGCAATTACAGCCTCGCAGGTCAAGACCTATTTGAAGGTTTTAAAGTTTGTGGATCACTGCTCTCAAACCGAGCAGCACGGGCAACACCTGCACACACACCTGCACGCAGAAAAGCCAAGGGAGGCTTCTGGGACAGCGGCTGCTTACGGATTTTGACACTTGGATCAAGCCAAATCAGATCATTGTCAGGAAACTCAGGACCTGCAGACACAGCTTTTGCCATTCATGTCCAGGAGTTCATCCAGAAGCACATGCTTTTTCTTTAATTGGTGAAAGGAGCATGGAGGAAGAGAACGTCACTCCACTCTCCCTGCTCCCCCAGTAGGGCCCCCCTTTTATTTCACTTCCATGGAGATCCCAGCCCAGCCAAGTGACGGGTTTATAAAATTTTAATAGGAAAGAAAAAGGTATCCTCAGGCAGGATCTTACGTGCAGACTTTCACCATAAATGAATGTTCATGAAAATATGGGTTTTATATGGAAACACTGACAGAGCTTCATACACTGTGACATAAATGTCTCTGCAAGGACTGACGACCAAGGAGTAGCGAGTCCCACCTTCTGCAGCCAGAGGCTATCATACCATCTCATTCTCTAACCCAAACAATTCAGCTTCGTGCCTCCACTGTTCTCTGGGGAAGGCTGATCTAAAGACCATACTCTTCAGAAGCCCAGATGCTTTCACACTTCTGGCCTGGATATATTCCTGGTCTTTTACAACCACTTACTGTAATGACAATTTTGGGGGGCAGAAAAGCTCTTTTCCTTTCCTCTTTGGTGTTTCCTCTCCCAGTGTCCTCATACAGGGCACACGAGGTCAAGCACAGAGCCCTCTCTCTTCAGGAGGATCCCCTGAATTTCCGCTTGGACTTACTGTCCTCAAGTGATCTGTGGCACACCCACCACAGACAAGGTGCCTCCCTCCAGCATTAGCAGACACACATGTAGCTATCAGCAATTTACAGTTCAATTCATGCTGGGATTGTGTCTCCTTTTTTCCACAGCTGTCCCATACATCAGTTCTTTTTAGGTCAACCACGACCACACATTCACACCACCCTTCTTCCCCTCTTCCTCTGCTATTCCCAACTGATGCTAATTCCTGCTTGTAGCTGGTCCAATGATCCCAGCAGAGATCAGCCGGGGCTTCTGGAGTCCTTTTCTTACTCCTATTTCATAGGAATGAAACCAAAGGGCAATAAAAGACGACTTCAGCCCCACTCTCATCAGTTACCCTTCGGTGGCATTTTCATAAGAACAGGAAATTTGTACTTCGTGCTCATAAAGGAGCTCGCCCACCCTCTGGACTAAAAGGCACGCTGAACAACTGTTTGAAAGCAGAATGCATGGCTTTGGATCTATGCTACCACTTGTTAAAACAGCAATACTTGAGGCTCGTTTCCCCTCGTCTCCCAGGTTCAGAAGAGAAGCATTATTTCTCATTCACAAAAAAAAAACAAAACAGTCCTGTACAGAGCTAAAGTGGTTTGCTATCTTTTGTCCATCATTGCCTATGTACGTACACATCTGTGAATCAAAGTTTTTCTTGCACAAAACTTGATGCTTTGTAACTGCATGAGGAAGACAGGCAACCAGGAATGGTACCCGCATGCTGGAGGAGAACAGTGGCTCCCTTGAGTGCTTTGTAGCCCTCGGGTGGCCAAGGGCCAGCTCCACCACAAACTCCACTTGATCTCTTCACAATTTAATTGTCATTCTCTTTAGCGTACGCACGCACAGGGCAGATTAAAAAAAAAGACGTGATGTGCAGGGTGGAAGCACCATTACACAATATTAAAATGTCAGAGGTTTAAGCTCTGTGTTGGTGTAGTCATAAGTTACCAACAACCACTGATGGCAGACATAAAGCTTCCCTTAAATTATTAAGCATAAAACAGCAGACTGTAATATTTTGCTAAACCAAAGTACAGACACAGACAAAGATGTCATTTCAATATTTGAAACCAGCAAGTTTAATTTAAAATAAGAGCAAACCAATAAGCTCAGAAAATAGCAATGTGTGAGAGGAAAATTACACTGCTAGAGAAAAAAGTGGAAGGACTTAAGAAATTTATAAAAGTAATCTCCAAGTGGAAATTAGAAATCAACCCCTAGAAACAGAATAACACAAAAGAAATATTACTGTCCACTTTCTAAATCAATATAACACTGCTACACGACAGAATTACCATGGTAACTCAAGTAAAAAGAATAAAGCAATTCTTATTATTTCAAAATAAAATCACAGCCTGAAGCCCAGCTTTTATTACAACTGCTGATAGATCGCTGGCTTGTATTTATCTGAAATATTGCTTTTCAATCAGCTATTTTATGAATGTACAAATTTCACCAAGCAGCCCACTTAGACTGAATGCTTAAAAACCCCCAAAAAGACTAGTCAATGAATCGATTATACATACATGTGGTTTTTAAGGGAGCCTTATTATACGTGTAGTGCGTTTAATTTATTTTATCCAAATTAAAGAGAGATAAGGGAACGGGAGAAAGTTAAAGCCTTGTTTAGTCTGACCTCCCTACATTCCAACTTCGGTTCCCTGCAAAAAAACAATAATAAGAAAGAACAAAGAGGAACAACAGCCTACTCTAAAACCTCCAGCCCCTGCACAAGGACAGGGAGTGCATGTGCATCGGGGGGTGCGGACAAACACACGCACCAGAAGAGACACATCTGCTCTCTCCTGATCAAAGCAAGAGAGAAAACACTGTCTAAATACAAAGTTACTCAAGGACGTTTGGAATTGCCCTGCTGGGTACTTTAGGCAGTCAAATCGTTGTTTGTACAGCTTGGGAAGCACAGGGTGCACAGGATACTTTGTGCTGAAGCTGCTAACAGCAGGGCTTGGTCAAGTTCCCCCATGCCTCCACTGCTGGTGCCACCTTTTAAACACAGGACAGAGCTGCATGCCGCCTTGGAGCACCACCCCAAGAAGTGCCTGCAGACTGTCAGGACACCTTACAGCACGCTCTTACCTCCTTTTCCTGTCCAGGCCCAGAGCTGGACACCACAGGAGGAGAAGGAGTTTTCGATACCCCCCTCCTCCTGTGCTGGGCAGGGCAGTGAGGGCCATGCAGAACAAACCTGGGACAACCTGCACAGAAACCCAGGTGCTTGCCGGGCACATCCTGCTGATACCCAGGCCCTAGTGGCAGGGGATGCCAACGTGGGGTGCACAAAATGCTTAGTGCTGGCAGAACGCTCTGAGGATTAAAAGCGGCTGTGATATGCCAAATAGCATAGCTGGAAGTAAAGACAAATGCTGCAACAAGAGCAATAAGCCACCTGCCAGCTGTCTTTTATATTAAAATATTTCAGTGTTCTTCGAGCTGCTTAATTTCCCATTTTGCTCAAAGTCCAGAGGAACTTTGTGGGTTGCTAGCTTTGCCATGCAGCAGTGACATAGCTCATTATTTTTAAAATAGATTTAGAAGCTGTGATCGCATTCAGCTCAAACTAAAAGTATGTGCTGTCTGTTAGTGTAATGTGGTCCTTTGCTGTCTACTGCAAATGGGCTTTAAAAGCAACGGTGGAAACAATGTGTGCTTAATCTGAACGTGGACTGCAGAGAGGTCACACACTCAAATATCCTGTTTTATGTGGTATCTGGTTGTGTTTTAAAACACTCTTTCTAGAGACTTCAAGCCAGCTGAGGTCACAAACAATCATATACAGATTAGAAAAGGGAAGGAGCTTGGGGGAGCGAAGGGGAGCCTTGTCTGACACTGAAATAGGACACTCTAAATTGCACTTAGTATTTCTTTAAAAGAAAAATGGCTAAAGTAGTAAGCTTCAGAGAAGCAGTAAATACAGGGGTGGTTAAAGAGTTTTTATTCAAATAAAGTCTTGCCCCAGGAGAGGGAAGGAGAATCTTGAAATATGGAGATAGGATTTTACATGTGCTAAAAGCATCAGTGTGACACTTTTTGGAAAAAAAAAAAAGGGAGGGGGGGAGAAATACCTTCGTTGTTATACATGACAAAATAGCAACTAAATGTTTGCTTTGATCCCAGCGCATAAAGGGTGAAGCTTTTAGGCAAGGAGCGGCAGGTGATCTCAGCTCTTCTGCAAGTCCTAATGCTCCTAAAAGCCACTCTTCCAGTTTCTGTAATTGGGCATCAGTAGTTAATGTAGTATTGACTGCATTACATGCTCCTGTGCATCCTCTCACTAATGCCAATTGCATCACCTTGTACATTTACCATATTGCTTAGCCAATAGCTGTTAAAAGCAATCCAAATCATGAATCATATAGGAAACTTTTAGCAAGACACGACATCCAAAGGAGACAATTTACAGTTGAGTTAATCTGGGTACATTAGCGAGACATGGATTCAGGAAGACAGACCAATTTATGTTACTTTAGTTTTACCCTTTATTGCTTTGTATAGGCAAATGAATGGAAGGGCATGGAGTAAAAACAGATATAAAGGAGTCCTTTTCAAAACAGATCTCCATTCCGTGCAGACAGGTCAAAGGGTTTGAGACTGATGCCTTGGTTCAGGCTTTCATAACCATAACAGGGTACTTACAGAAATCATTTTCCACAAAGGAGTATAAAGATAAATATATAATGGATTCTGAATAATGTTCAATACCCACCCCCACTACAAGTACATTAGGCAGAAACCAAGTTGCTCAACATTACCCAAGGCAGAGCCTATCCACAAGTCGCCTGCCAGCGAGAGTGCCAGGAGGCGGCTTCACACAACGTCCTCTGCTCACGAGCTCCTTCAGGTGGGAACCCAAGGCAGGAGCTACTCTGCAAAACACACCAAGGCTCACCAATTCCAGCAAGTCCTCCACCCACAGATCTCTACTGTGTCACTTGTCCGTATACAGAAAGTAACACCTTCCTCTGCTACTTCACTTGAAGGGATCATATCCTTTAGAGAAGTATACCCATCCCTCTAGAACAGCAGGAAACAACACAAGCATTACAGGGATATCGGGTAACCCACATCAGCTGGGAGGTAGAGCCAACCAGGAAACAAATTAGCAGCAAGTGTCCTCTGCAGAAGTACATTTTGCAGAACAATTTCACACTGGTTGCTTAACCAAAAGATGCATAGCAAATTGACATCGCACCTTTCTGCTCTTCTGAGCGAGCCCAGCAGCGCCAGGAAAAGAGAGGAGGTGAGGAGAAAAGGGACACTTGGGAAGTGAGCTGCTGCTGTCTCCTCTCTTTCGAGTAGTGAGCAATTTGCATTATTTTTAGAGTCAGAGGAAAAAAAAAAAAAAAAAAGAGGTAAAGAAAATTTAGGGGAAGCAATGGCACATCAGCCAAAAACTTTACAAAAGAGAAACGGAATTGCATCCTTTAATATTGGATTCCAAAGTACTGGGAACTCTGCTGTTCTACGTCTGTTTTGAAAAAGATCATGATTCTCCTTTGAAAAGCTTCCAGAACTCCCTTCGAAAGAGTTGCACATGCAGGGAAAATGCCAAAACAAAACATTTTCACTAGCTGATCAATTTAAACAGCTGTGGTAAAGCTGCAGCCACTGGCACCATCATTAACAATTTAAAGCATGGCTGCTTTTGTCTTCCTTCCCAGTTACATTCTCATTATGCCTTCTTATTTATTAGAAACACAGTCCTCCGGAATACATTTCTATATCTCAGATCCATAATAAACCGAGTAGGAACATCCCTGGCTTCCACTCAAATGGATGTTTACATTGGCGAGAGGGTTAATTGTTTAATTCTGGTCCAAGTTCTCAGCAGTTCAGTCATGAATATGCAACAATCAACCACTTTTTCTTTAAGAAAAGCCAGAACTGTCAAAATCAATAGTTTAAAAAGAAGGCAAATATTACTTTCACTGCCCAAGTCACCCTTTCAGAGTTTGATTAGCATGCAAGGAACTCTGAACGCTGGAGAAAAGAACTCAGAAACGTTCAATGAAATTTAAAAACCCTCCACATTTGGACAACAGCCTCCATTATCTGCTTTGATGTGCGATGTATGAAGAAACTAGCTTGCAAGAACATTCACCGGAAAGGAGAGCTGAGCATCTGTTTGCACAGATAGCACCCAACATCGCTCTTGAAAAACTTAGGCTCGGGAGTCATCCTGTTGGAGAACAGAGAAAACACACGCACACACACTTACACACTGAGAATTAAAAAACAGTAGCTGCTGCAAATTGTTCTCAGACCATCTATAGGTTTAATTATGTTAATCTAGCAGGGAACAACTTTCATTTTACGTCGCCCCTCCCTCCACCCCCAAGTCTTCAGTGAATAGGCTCTACATTCACTGAATAAATCATTCCCTGGCAACAGTTATGCACATTATTGAAGTTGGGGGCAGTGATTTCTATACAGTTTAAAACAATGTCTATGTATTCTAAACGATGACAGTTCTGTCCAATTCTAAAAAGATATAGACCCATTAGAGTTTTATAGTTCAGCATTTAGCAGCATCTGCAGTGCCTTTTTTATTCTTACACCGCAGTGCTTAATGCTTGATGCCATTATTCTGATTTTGAATTGATTTCAAGTAAAATACCTTATTTGCCACATGAAAACTTTCATATTCTTTACTGAAGTAAGACTCCTCGCAGATGCAGTTGGTCATAATGCTAGAAGAACAGTTTGCCTTTAGCAGGGACATAATAGTTCATGCTAATGACAGCGAAGCAAAACTTTGAGCAGCAAGCACATTTACAGATAGAATAAAACTATTTCCAAACACAAAGCCTGAAAACCTTAAGAACGCCTCCAAATGAAATCAATTAATCCTCCAACCATGATAAATTTCTTAACCATTTAAGAAACGTATTTCAGACTCTGCTGTGACCCTTCATCACCAGACCTAATGGATTACTTTATTAATAATGCACTGCTCTTAAAAGGAATTTTTCCGAAGATTCTACCATAAGAGAGTATTTTCAGAATGGCTATGACAAACAGGCTGACATGTTCACGTTGTATCTATTAAAGATAATAAAATTTAACACTAACTCCAAAGAAGACAAATTATGTTCTTCTGCCAGGGTATCAAGCATCCTTTCTACTATATTAAACCAAAGTTATAATGCTACTAATTTCCAAGGACCAGTTTATTCTTTTGCCATATTATCCAGGCTGAAAACCATTCATATGCTGTTTTAACACTTGTTATGCCAACCAGATGACTAGCACATCTCACTGGCATCTGGGAATGAAGAATGATGACACCCTATAAAGATGCCTACCCAGATCTTTCAGCTATCTCATCTGAGAAAATACTAAAAATAGTTGATTGCCTGTCAGGAATATACCTCCACAATGCAGTTTGCTCATGTGAGGAATGCTAGCTCCTTTCACCCATCTTCTTCTCATAGAAGGAGCAACTAGTTTTCATTAAATAGAGATCTAGGTTTTCAGTGCTCCAACTACAGTATTTTTCATTTCTTGAGAAGGTTTATGCAATTACTTTACTATCTCACAGTTGTCTCATGCCTTGGTATTTGCCATTTCCATGTGCATGGGACTCCTGAGGGAAACCTACCTTGACTAACTCCAGCTCTGTACTTGTCAGCTTTGGAGAAACATTCCAAATTATTATTATTTTTTTTTTTTTTGGTCCTTTCTGGCAACTGAGTCTCACATGGTTTATTCCTCTGTCAAGTGTGCTCTGGTCTTATTCGGATTCCTGCTTCTACAACCTTCTCTCGCCTCTTGGTAAAAATATTAATCCACTGCGGTACATCTGAATCCCAAAACAACAGTCATAAACTAAGGATAGACTGAGCCCTGTAAAATTACACCAAGACCATGGTGTGTCAAGATCAAACCCTCAACAAACCAACAGGTAACCCAGCTAAACAGGGAAACACAGGGTCTTTGATGACATTTATCAGAAATTCTTTGAATAAGATGATATTTGGGAAGATGTTAAGTGTTTCTTTTTTTAAATGGGAAGCTAGGTAATGCTGGACCAAGGAGAAGATGGTAGGTAGATGGGAACATGACAGAAAAGAAAAAAGAAGGAAAAGACAGACCAGTTTCAGGAGTATTAGACAATAAAAATAAATAAATAAATCCATGTCACGTGCGTGGAGAAAAGCCACCCTGCCATTTCCTCTCCTCTTTCTTTACACAATTCTTCAGTAGGTTCATCGGAGAAAGGTACCTTAAAAAGAAAACTAAGAGGTACCAGCATCATGGAGAACTCTTCTTCTTACATGATACTATACTTCATTAGGCTTGTGGGCAACCTGTACGTGCTTTATTTTTGTGTATATAATGATTTTTTTTATCAACAGAAGCAGATTGTCAAGGCTTATCTCGCTGGAGGTATGTAACTCTCCAGATCCACCTACCAGGTGTAGGTACCCCCAAGCTGGCAGCGGACACTCATCCATGAAATCCACCCACAGCTCTGCTGCCCTGGCTAGGGCACTGTGGCACCATTCTTTTAACCGCACTTGTGGCCTGCCATTATACAATCAATTTCACTGCTTTTCTAATTCCAAATGCTGCTTTTCTTTCCTCCTGTGCAGGGTGAGATGGGCTCTTACACAACAGGGAACCCAACTGCTGCCACTAATCCAGTTTCAAATTACCTAATATTCATTGCCCTAAATACCTCCCATCAACCTAAGGCCCATTCTCCAACCCCAACACACACAACTACTGGGTGTCTATATTCTTCATTTCATTTTAAAAAATAATTTTAAAAAAATCCATAGCTTATCTTTTTTATTTCATTTTTAAATGGAAATAAGGCTTGTGTACCGGCACACTTTTAACACAGTCCTCCCACGTTATTTACTTGGCCTACTCTTGCGATCTATTTAATCAGAGTTCTGCTTTAAAACACAAAGGATCCATGATTTGGGGTGCTGCTGCCTGTGCAAACACTGGGACAAATATGCAGCTGATCAGGGCTTTTACAAGTGCACGTACACTCAATAATTTGGTTCGAGGATATGATGTCTAGTTAACACAGTACAAGTTAGCTAAAAGGAAACTTTCGCCCTCCCCACACATAACAAAGAACCGTGATTTCTATTAGTGCGTTTCATACCATACATGCTGATTACTAGGCTGTGCTTCATTGTTAGCAGAGATTACAGCTGGGATAAGCTGCAGCTTTTTCCTAATTGCTATTATGATGACTGAATTTTTGTTTTGTGTCAAGCATTATTCACACATTATACTCAAAAATTTGATCCCTCCATGATGCATTATTGATTCCATGCAGGCAATCACACTGCCGCCAATGTGAAGAATTAATTTGGGCTATTCTACTTGATTTGCATTGCTCCATCATAGCAGAACATAATTCTATAGGGAAACACAAATTGAAAAGGAAGATTTAACAAAATATGTAAAATGCGGCTGTTCTTTAGAAGAGATGAGTCCTGAAAGGGACGAAAAAAAAAACAAAAAACCCAAAGCCCAGCACAACACGTGTGGTCCAGTAAGAAATAAGGTCAGCCAGCCAAATTCATCTTAGTCAGAGGAAGGTTACAAGAGTAGCCTTATGCCTCTAATAAAGTAAACTAGCTTGCTTCAACTTATATTGCCAAAGAAAACAACTGAACACCTCTGAGAGCAACACTGCTTCAAAGCCTTTGAAACCCTGTTAGCTTCATTTGTTTTCCCAGCATAAGCAATACTCAACCACTTAGCGTGTCTTTTATCCACAGTCCAGTCAACTGCAAAGCTGAACTAGAAGATGTGTAACAGATGCTTCACATCTTTTTTTTTTTTTTTTAAATGGGTTCTACTCCGTTAACAAAGAAACTTAAGGGATCTCAACAGAAATCGAGATGGGGAATTTGCTCTATTTTTTCGACCTGAAGATTACCTCACAGATTTAGGATGCCAACTTCATTAGCGCAGAACCAATGCAGAAGTGCAGGAAAACTTACGCAGGGGTGCTGTGACCTCACGTTGCTCTATACTTAGTCAAAATTTGACTGGAATCTGTATAAGAGAGCACCCCAACAATGATGCATTTCTCCTTGGGATCAGATTTTAAAGGTGCAACATCTCTATGAGAAGTCCATTCACATTTTTTCATTGTCCCAAACACTTCACACCAGAATGAAACAAAAACTCATGTTCCATCCCAGAAACTAGACCCAAATTCTTTTCACATTAGTACACTAGATTGTTTTAGAAATCAAAAGGTGTCATGAGATAAAAGACCTCAAAATGCTAGATGCAAAGCATAGTATAGCAATCCCCCCGATTTTGGTGGGAGGCAAGGAAGGAAGAGAGGGGAGGAACTTCAGTACAAGACCCTCTGGTTAAAAGTAAGTGTATATCTGCTATTTCCAATGGTCAAGCCTTCTTTTCTGATTATCCCCCAGTACAGCTTTACTTTGGTTTTAAAATACCAGAAGACCGTTGCAGGCTGGGGAACAAAAATCATTTTGCTGCAACTTATTAACATAGGGCAGCTTTCAGTACCGTTCATAATGCCCAATTAGCACACAGAAAAGCAAGTGACTTTGAATTACAAGTTTTCTTTTTCCTCACATACTTTTAAAAGTAATGTACATATTCAAGTAAAATCAATCCTACTGTCAAAATGGTCCATTTCCATTTTGTCCAAGCACATCAGATCCCTTTGAATAGTTGTTTCTATCTGCAGCCTTGGAAGCATTCAGTAATTTCTTACACTTCCAATAGCAACTGTTAATAACTTAAAAAAAAATAAAATAAAATCATCGAATCCAGCGACACACCTCTTACACAGCACTTCACCCACCTATAAAGGTGAAATGAAGCAATGAGGTAGTAGCTACAAGTGTGCGCTAGGCGCTCAGATGTAGCTCTCTCTTTCGCTACACACGGCGCCAAGGTGGAGGTCTTTGGTAAGAGGCAGTGCCATTGACTGAAGTCCATCTGGACGAGTGCAGATTTCCACTCTGCCCCTATTTTAATCTTTTCTCTCAGGGTACAAGCTATGAGGGGAGTACTGAGCCCCAAAGCAGCCCTCAGGAAAGACCTCATTAAGAAGTTGTGATTAGACTTACCGCATCCATCCTAGAAACTACTCGTGACCTAACGGTTCGGTTGCACGCCCTGGTAGGCAACGTGCACAAGACAGCACCAGGTTGTTCTAACTCATCGCTAACACCACCTACTGTTCTTTACACCAGTTTCTTTACCCTTAGTCATCCTCAACAAGGACTAGTGGACTTTAAAAAAAAAAAAAAAACCTACATGGGAAGTCCTAAAATAAGTTCTATTTCAGCTTCACTCATTAAATTACCTCCCAGGTGAACCTCCACTTCTGCCATTGAGAGAAGGGAGTACACTCTTAGAATAAGCCAGCGCTCTTTTTGCCAGAGCAGCTTATTAGCTTATTGTCATTATGTTTATGGCTACGAAGGAAAGCTGCGAGAAATAGATATTAAAGGCGTGCATTAAAGAGACCCAAATGACATGCAATGGGAAGGAAGCATCTCAAAATTAGATTTACAATAAAAGCTGTTAAAATAAATGGGCTAAAATGGGGATATGAGAGTAAGTCGTAGAACGAAAAATATAAACAGATATAAGAAACCAAAATCAAGCCGGTTTCGCTCTCTCCTTCAGCAAACAGAGCCTGGGGTAAAGCCTTCTGGACTGGTTCGATCATGCCAGAGAAGAGATTAAAAAAATAAATTAAGAGCAAGCATGCTTTTCTCAACACAAGGGAAAATATCCGAGCTGAAGGCAGAGCACTCCGACACGCACAGCGCGCATCTGTTTCCGAACTATTTATTTACCCATTCGCAGCACCCAGAAGCCACCAAGCAGAGGCTTGCACAACCTCAGCCCACCTACCGTCCTCCTTGTCCAGCACCATCATCTCGGCAGCCAGGAAGGGTCCGGGGACAGATGCTTCTTCTCCGGCAGCCTCCGCTCAGGGGAGGAGAGAACAAGTCTCTGGGAACACAAATGAGCTACGGTACAGCTGATCGTCCTTTAGCAGCAAGTGAGCTCTAATTACCCAGTTGTCCAGCTTTTAACCTAGATTGCACTCAGTTAGAATTACACTCGGAAATAAAGCACTTTGCAGGTACAAAAGTAGGTGAGCCCGCTTTTGTGCCGCACGATCGCGAGGAACCAAAACTGCAATTTAGGAAGAGGGGGGGGGATCGGAGCCGTCTCCTCGCCTCTCGCCGTCTAAACGGCTCAATTTACGCAGCATAATCTATTTCCCCGTTAATTGCCTTTGAGAGCTCGCAGCCCCGGCTGGCGCGGCTCCCCAGCCTCCAGCCTGCCCGAGCTTTTCCCCCCAGCTCCTCTCGGACCCCACGCGGGGAAGGAGGCTCGGGGGGGGCTCAGCAAGGCGAACCCGCACCCTCCGGCCGCTGCCTCCGCCTCCCGGCCCCCGAGCCCCGCCGCAGCTCTCCCGGCTCGGCTCGGCACGGCTCGGCTCGGCAGCACCACCTGCCGCCCGCCCGGCCCCGGCCAGCCCCGGCGGGGGTCCGCCGGCAAACTTCGGGGCCCCGGGGGTATACGACCCCTGTCGCGACACGCGGAGGTGCCGACAGCCCGGCTCGGCCCCGCTTCCCAGCGCAGCGCCCACCCCGGGGGGGCCGCGCCGTGCGCCCCAAGCGGCGCAGCTCCGAGCTGGGACCGTGCGGCCGCTCCCTCTGCCCCCTCACCCGAGGAAAAGCTCCTTTCCTGCTCCTTTCCTGCTCCTTTCCTGCCTCCCCTTCGCAGCCGATCCGAAGCCTGATAGCGGGCTCCGGCTGTATATCCCTACTGCCGGGTTTTAATTAGATTCCTTATCCCCAGCTGAAGTGGCTTTTCCTTCGCCCTTCATTCAGGAGGCTTAATGCCAGCAGTCCTCGAAACGTACCTGATGTTAAAGCTGTCGTGTTACGCGGAGCCGCTCTCAGCCAGCACTCGGAACAACTCCTGCTCCCCGCTGATGCCAGTTTGCAAGTGTTCAATAAGTATTTTAGCGTGAGCGCAGCCACCCCAGGTAATCACTTCAAGTAGTATCGCCACCCGAAAAGGAGAAGGACCTCACCCACAGGTTAAAGTCTAAGAGTTAAAAGCATCAGTGCAAAAACTAAGGAGAACGCAGGCTCTTCACCACGTGAAGCATTTTAATACCTCTAATATACTACTGGCCCCCCTTAGGAAACGATGACTTCAGAAGTGTTTCATCATTCTGTTTGCGTACTTTTCAATCCCATCGCCTTCAAAACGGGCAGACTTACCCCCAAATATATGGTACATTTAAACTATCTGGTAACTGCAAGAAAGGCAGATTTTTGATAAAGTTAGCCACCGCCTACTACAGGCTTAACGCACTTATAAGAACCAATATACACGTTATTTCTTCGCTGCTTCATAATGCCACAGAAGCTGGATCACCCCCTCTACAAATGGGTATTTTTAAGCGCTTTATCTGCTTACTCATTTCACACACCAACAATAAAAAAAAGTTTTCTAACCCCCAACACATTTGTACAGCAATTAAAGTCAACTACAATTAACACAAGCTGTCAGAATTAATCACGATACCTCATGTCAGTTTACTTTTTTAAGCAGAAATCTGGGCTTTGCAATCAAAACATTTATGTATTTGAGAAATATCTTAACTCATTATCCTGAAATTCATAAATGCGCTGCGCAGTGTGTAGGTTGGCTTGCCCACAGCAAAGCCGGCAGTGATTTACACAGGAGAGCCGACTAAAACGCAAGCCTTGGGGAAGTTTTTCCCTCTCTACTTTCCTCTTTTTTCCTCCACCTCTCTCCTCACAGCCTGTAATGTTCATTTTGGGACGCTATTTGCCAAACTTCCACTGTAAAGCTGTATTTTCTAATACCAAGCCACTCCGCATCCGTCAAGTTACATTATGTCACTTCGAACACACGAGAAGATGTTACCTCCTGACATAACTTGACATGATGCCATAACACATCAAGTCAAAAACATGATTATTGCTGTTATTTTTTCAGTCTGCCCCCTCCATCATCAATGATATCTGGAAAGGCCACAGCAAAGTGTTACAGCATCTCTATTACTTCTCTTGGCACCGAGGTGAGCGTTTGCCAAGGAAGGTTTCCACTCACAAAGCCCTATAGCGGTTACTAGGGCCCATGGGTGACATGGGTGTCGCACTAGGGCCAGCACGGCCCCAGAAGCACTGCTACAACCCAGCCCCAGAGGCTGGCCAAGCGGGCAGCCGCCTTCGAGGCCATGGCATGCCAAGCAGCCCAAGGAGCACGTTGCAACCTCTACCTGCAAGGCAGTGAGCGTCCTCCTTGCGATGCGCCAGGATGGCTGGGGGTAGAAAGTGTCTCTGATATTCTGCCTTCTCCATAGTGTAACAGCTATGAACACCCTCAGTGCTGGAGGAGACCTCAAAAGAAACCCCAACAACAACAACAAAAAAAAGAAAACACAGCAAACTCTCTTAAAATCAAGGGGAGAATCGGATACTCGCCACAACATCATAATTTTTAGATGGTGGAGAGCAGGCTGGTCTCTGACAAAAAAAAAAATAAAAATAGAGCCAGTTATAGGAGGCAAACAGACCCACTTGTATTAACAAGCTCATTCAACCTTGATTTTAAAAGGAATTGGGTTTAGTTAGCAAAAGCTTCCATTTTAGCCCATTTGCAACCTACGCAGGTCCAGCATCCCCTTTTAACACTCACAGATGAGCGGGCAAGCGGAGCCCCTTTGAATCAGGCAGCTGGAAACGTATGAAGGTAAAGTGAGCTCTTCATATGAAGAGTTTCTTCCCGCAATCTCACCTCCTGTCCCCAATTTCTCCAGCGCACTTTTAGAAGGGAGCACGATCGCCCCTCGAGCGTAACCGCTCCCCCCAGCACAGGTTCCCGCGGTGTGTCACCCCCAGCTCCCCTCCCCTTTCTCCCCAGGGGTTTGCTCCCTGCTTCGCTCCTTTCCGAGCGCACCGCCCCCCCCCCTTTAGCCCTACTATCCCCCCACCGTCCCCTCGTACGCAGCCCCTCCTGGGGCTCCTGGAAGGGGCCGCCGAGCCCTGCTTGGGCAACCAGCGGCTCTGCTCTCGGTCGCCAATACCACCAGCCCCGAGCCCCTCGGGTGTGACGAGCACGCCTGTGGTGCCCAGCGGATCCCCGACCCCTTGCTAAGAGGCCGCTCCGTGGCCCACGGCTCCCCCAGCCCCCCCGGGACCGCGCAGCCCCGTCGGGGCAGGTGCGGGCTGGCGAGCGGGCTCTGCCGGCAAGCGGCCGGGACTAGGGCACCCATGGGTTCATACTGCTAAAAGGCATCCGCGGAGACGCCGAGAGCCCGTCCAACAGCCCAGCATCGCGCCGCTTCGGAGGGGAGGCTGAGGCTGAGGATGAGGATGGGGACCGGGACCGGGGCAAGCAGCGCAGGGAGCGCCTCCCGCCCCCCCAGTCCCGAGCGGGACCCCCCGAAGTTCCCTGGCAAAAGGGGCCGCGGGGCTCCCCCCGCCTGCCACCGGCCACCTACCGTCCTCCTTGTCCAGCACCATCGTCCCGGGCGCCGGGGGCGGCCGCCGCCGCCTCTCGGGCTCGCTGCGGGGCGGCTCCGGGAAGGCTGCCGGGAGCCTTAGGGCCGGCGGAGCGCCGGGCTGCTGCTGCTGCTGCTGCTGCCTCGGCCCCGGCCCCGACCCCAGCCCCGGGCGCCAGCCCAGGTGCGGGAGCGGCGCGGGGGGGGGTGCCGGGGGTGCCGCCGGCCCCGCTCGCTGCCACCCGCTGGGGCAGGGACGGTCCCGGCGCGGTGGCGTGCGGCGGATCGCGACCTTCCTCGTCCCCCCCCCCCCGCCCCTCAACCTCGCTGGCGCTCCTGCGAGAGCTTTCCCGGCGTCTAAAGTGCTTTTCTCTTGATTTCGCTCTAAATCTAAAATTATATTCAAAGGAAGGGGGGCGGGAGGGAGGAAAGCTGCGAACCTATCACCGAAAGCAAAGGCACTTGCCGCCTGCCTCTCTCGCTCGCTCGCTCTCTCTCTCTCAATTTATGTGCTTTGCACTCTCTCCTGCTGCTGAATAAATGCACACATTTCCCAGGGACCCTCAGATTCCCCTGTTAATTAAATCAATTCATTATGCTCAGATCTGATTAGCAGCCCCTTCCCCCCCTCTTTGAATCAATTATTCAATACACAAACATAATTGCCTGTGCCAGAGGTGTCTAAGTATTAGCTTATTTAACTCCAAGGACACTAATTACCCCTAGGGCAAGGGAACTTTTCTCATTAATTCTGACAAAACACAAAAGCACAGTTAAAGTGTGTGTGTATATACGTGTGAGAGAGAGAAAATGGGGGAGCGCACAGCCGAGGAAGGGAGGCATTACTCTAACACACGTGTTACTGTATAACTAAGCTCAATTTTCTGTCTACCTTTTGCATTAGGTTATTCCCCACAAGTCCCCTTCGCTGAGCTCCCCCCAACCTTCTTCCCTTCTTCCCCCTTTCTTTTTTTTTTTTTTTTAAGCGAGGAACAGATCTGCATTGCAATGGTGGCAGTTGTGGAATGAAAGCGCTTGCAATCAAACACGAAAAGCAAAAAGTATACAGGACCGATGGGGAGCAAAGCAGGATTTGCAAATAGTTTTGTTTATCAAAGCAGAAAACTGTGTGGCAGACAATCTTCTGTACTTTAAAAACCCGTGAAAGAAATGGCCCTCTGAAGCAGCCGGTAAGATGATACATAATCTAGTATGTACTGGGAACAGTTCTGAATTGTTTACCATTTGAATTAATGTCAGTGCCCACTATTAATGTACTTGCTTCCTACATTTACCATAATGGGCTTGATTTCCATTAGCTGAAGCTGCAACGCTAAAAAGAGCATCAGGCAAGACTGATGCAAACTGAGATCGACCATCATCGTAGCATCTGAGACGCATGACTTCTGGCTTGCCTGTTACCCAAATTTTACCTCTGCGTGAACCTCCTTTAAATAAGAAAAAAAAATATTAAAAAAAGGAAAGAAAATGGAGTTGTAATTGATTCCCCCAAATTAGGTTTTTACTTTCTAAAGACCTGTATTGTTCATGTCCTCAATGTGCACAGAAGTATTGAAGATTTTCTTTTTGTTTCCTTAGGCAATGCATGAGCTGATCCATTAATCCTTTTGGCTTTATATATCAGGAAACTAATATTAGCTCAGCTCATCTATTAGGTTTTATTTAGGCCCCCCCATGTTGCCTTTAGTTATACTTTTGTTCAGACCGGTTCTCCTTGAGGTGAAACAGACAAGTTTTGGTAGATATCAGGGCAGAAAATGGTGCGAGTCACCTCATGGGAACCTTCCCCTGCCCAGTTCCCCATCATCACGTTCCCCCATGTCAGGAAAGCCATGAGAAAACTTGATCGGTTGGCAACACTACCTGCTGGCCTTGGCACACACCTTGTCCACACCGCTAAAAGCCAAGCAGGGGAGGCTGGGGGAGCCAACACAAAGACCTCCTCTTCTCCCCCAACCAAAAAAACACCGCCAAGCCTGCTTGGCAACAAATGTACTGAGTTACATTCATTTGCAAGCATAAATATGTTTGGGAACGTAAAGTTGTGTTTCATTAGTGCACTATAAATTGTATGTACATGTGTAAGGATAAAAATGCCTTCAACTTTGTAACGCAACAAACCCCGTTAATTCTCTGGTCATTAATTTCCAGTGTAGGGCACACACTGCACCCACAGGAACTTGGCCTGTCTACCTCGATGAAGCTTTTTTTTTGCCTCCTGAAAGAACCCAGCAGCACTTGAAAAATACTAGCCCTGGAGAGCATCGTGCATTGACACCTTCCTGAATGTAATCTCGGTCCTCGAGTCTATCCCTTTTCTCACCATGGCCAGGGAGAGTTTTGGGTGCAGAGCCAGAATCTCAGGGTCTTAGCATGCAACCGCTAAGGCTCGTTCTGAGTTTGCTACAGGGGTGATGCGGTTTCATCTAAACCCAGACTTACTGAGTAGCAGGCATTTGTCTGCATGCACTGAAGCTCAAGGTCACTGTTGGGATGCCAAGGGTGAAACAGGAAGAAACTGAAGAAACAGATGTTGACTTCGGTACCATTCTTAAGAAGTGTTGTTCACACTTGAGTTGAGAGAGATGTGGTCACTGGAGATGAAAGAGGTGGAGGGAAAAAGCAAGAGGCAAATTTGCACATGTGCATGCGCATGAGGGAGCGTGACACAAGGGGAGGAAAATAATGCAGAAATCCACAAAACCTAAAACGTCCAATTCCCAAACAAGCGCTCTGCAGTTTGCTGTAATCCTACTGTTACAGTTACATGGATGTGGGGGTTTACAGCCTTAATAAGGTCAACCCCAGTGTAAAGGTCCCACTTTAGGTAAATGCCGTTTACAGTGTGGAGAAGCATTGTTCTGCATGGTTTTCAATTATATCTGTTCAGCGAGTCATTTCAGAGAAGCGAGCAAGTCTGAGTAATTTCTGAACCTCCTTCACCCAGCAGAATGTAAATGCCACACAAAGAATTTTACCACACGCGTTCGGTGGTACCCTGGCACTACAGAGGAGCAGCAAGTTCACTCCTTCCTAAAGCACACACACGTGCAACGGGTGCCAGGGGGAGCAAGGCTGGCACAGCCCTGACAGAGGCCAGCGCTGGAACTGGGAACAAGCCTCGGTCGCGAGCCCCCAGCCTCTAGACCAGTTTATCATTAACATTCCCCGTTGTTCGCTCCTTTCCAGTGCCTTACACATGCTCTGCTTAAGCAACATTGAGAAGTCATCGTGCTCAATACTGCAGAAACTACAGATAAAAGAGACCAGCTGTGCTCCACCCAGGAAAGCCTCTGGTCTAATACTAACTCCTGCTACTCCTGCTACGGGAGGGAAGGGTGGCAGGAATAAAAGCACCTGTGTGCTGCAGCAAGGAGCAGGACTCAGACCTCTGGCTCTTCCTTCACTGGCTGCTCTTACTTTTCTTTTGCTGGTCTTGAGCACAAGCAAGACAAATTGAAGTTTCTTAAGAACAACGTGAGGTTCTTATTAAATTGCAAAGGAAGCCTGCAGTATACTTAAGTCAAGCCTTTAGCAGACCCGTGAGGTTTCATATTATCCTATGCTTGAATGAGGCAGATGACTGGAGCAAAAACCAGCTAATGACATAAAAGCATTCTTCTACTTTCAGTCTCTCTTAATTAAGGAGTTGGTTAATGTTTCAGTGTTGGGAATTATAAAGCTTCATCAGGGAGGGTTTTTTTTTTTTTTTTTTATCTTTCAGCTGACAGGAGAAAGAAAAATCAAAAACAAAAAAAAAAAATGAAAAGAGGAGGTGATTAAGTCACGCACCAGTCAGAACCCAACACTGAAGGCAGGATCAGGCCATAGCAAAGACCACTGCCATGTATGGTGAACTTAGCAGCTATTTCTAAAGTCAGATTTATGAGCAGATGAGAGTTTTGTCCGCCAGTTTAGACACATGAGTTTTATTTCTTGAAATCACCCAAATAACCAAGACAATTTGCACGGCTCTATACTAAATTAGCTACAAAAGATCTCCCCTTTATGTTACTACCCATTTCAAAACCACTTGCACCTAGCTTGATAGTGTCAGAAGAGACTGACCACAGGCTTGACCTTATACTGCAATTCAACAATCCTGTGAAGGAGGAAAATCACAAGTGCTCTGAAAAGTTATGTTCACAGAGAACATGGGCTGCAGTTCAAAAGACCACTTAAATATAAACCTGAGATCTACAGACCTCAGTTATATCTAAACTCCTGCTTGATCTACTTAACGTCTCCACACATACATTGTAAAAATAAGACTCAATTTTGTTACTGTTTTGCATGAAATTAATGTTAATTTTTTTTTTTCTGTAAATACAGGCTATTTAAAATAAAATAGTTTGTTCAAAATACAGCAATTCCTTTGATAGAGTAAAAATGGCAAAGCTTCAAAAATGCTACCTCTAGAGAATGAGCTCTCTACCACTGTGATATAAGGCTGACACTTTAAGCCATTAGGCTTTACAACCTGTAGAGATCTTCTAGACAAATTTACAGCTAATAAATTACTTATTCAGAAGTTTTGCTTCTGCTCTCTGTAGCACAAAGTTAAAAAGAAAAATATATTTTTTTTCAAAAATAAAAGACCACCTAAATCCTTGGTCTGCTTCTTGGTTTATAGGAAGTTTACTATGCAAAACCTGCTTCCCCAGCACAGCTTGGTTGCAATGAACTCCACAAAGTTTCTTTCTACAGAAGAAACTGTCATCAGAAAGGTTTCTTGAGTATTAAATATTGGAGGATCACGTTGGGTGTTGCATTTTGGTGTTTCCTCAGTACCCATAGGTTTTGTGGAGAAGGACAAGCTTATGAGCCAGGGAAATGGCTTTAGAAGAGGCCCAAATTATGAGCTAGGACCAGCTGGCTCCAGGAAAAGCACTCTTAGAGGAGACTCATCTTTTCCATGAGAAGCCTCCGTTGTCCTCCTAGTTCTTGAAACTTTCCCAGGCTCAAGAGAGACGTGTTCTTCTGTCTGCATGGTGAATCAGTCTTTGATGGTGATGCAAAATTTCAATTCATACTCAAGTCAAGCAGGAGTTCAGTATTGTACCTTTAGCCCAACCTCTCTGAGCAACTCCACACATGGACTTTGACTCTGCCACCTCTTCACACAGTAGTCTCTGAGCAGTTTCCAGAGTCTTTAATGTACATGAAAAGAGATCCTAAAAAAAAAAACAAAACAAACACACACACACACACAAAAAAAAAAACACCTATGGTGCTTGTATAATGTCTCTCACTTTCATCGGGACTGATAATCTTAACTGAAGAATGTCGTTCTCTACTTTAAAGTTCATTGCTACTGCAATATTTTCTTGTATATAGCCCTGTCTTCTACTCCTCACCTCAGAGGGTGTGGTAGGTACACCTGAAAGACAAATCCAGTATGCAGACATTTGCCTCGGTTGTTTTATGGAGGAATCCAGTGAGACAGCATCTGGTTCTGGAGTGACACATGGAGCTCATGGGCTTGTTGCCACATCCACTGTTGTGATCAGAGCTTATTGCTCCCAGCCTGATGTCAAGCAGAGACTAATCAAATGTGAGATGGGTGAACAGAGGCAGAGCCATGGAGCTGGCAGCTTCTGAATCTGTTGCTTTTGGTTCTTCCTTATACCGCAGCAGCACGCGAGGTTCCAGTTGCTGATACATTTTTTTCCTCATTGACTTGCTACTGAAGAGACTAGGCAAAATTAACACAGTAGTCAGAGGTGGAAAGCCATTAACTGAAAAGATATAATGCAAGATCTAATGCAATGTCAGGCTTATGTTGCTTTGTGGCGACACTCTAAGACGCTGCCAATGTCCCCCATGTTCTGTGACTCCTTCTGTGTCTGCTTGGCATGGTGACACTTACCAGATCTTCATAACGTCATTCCAACAACATATCAATTAAAAAAGGTTGATTCCATAGGAAAACAGTTACTTGCTCAGTAGCGGTAGGTGCACACAAAGGACACCGCATGACTGTTGAACGCTCAGCCGAGGAATTCCAGCTATTCCCGTATCCCACAGCCAGAGGAGGGACTGTTGCACTGGACCGTGTTTCGCACATGCTTTCATCAGTGTCCAGTTTGGTCTGAAGCTAAGGGTAATAATCTTCTTGATCCATTAAAGAGCAAGAGGAGAAAACACACCCACAAACCATAGAGTACTATTTTACTTTTTTTTTTTTTTAATTTTTATTTTTTAAAGGAAGAAATAAAGAAATCTATCCTGGGGAATCACACAATTTCTCCAAAGGCAGAAACAAATTCAACACAGGTGAAAGCTACTGGAGATCTTCTGATAAAAGTAGGCAGGTGGAGGCTCTAATGAAGGCATACACTATAGTACACATCTTGCCAATGTTTCTTAATGAATAATACGTGCACTCAGATGAGAGTAATATTGATTGAGGTCTGCAGGGAAAGTTCTCTAAGAAAAAAAATATTCTAGGAGCAGAGTCCTTTTTGGAAGATTCTGCTCTTTTCCTGCTGCAACCTTTCCCCTCCCCTCTCTTTGTGCTACCCAAAGCAGCTGACAGCCAAAAAATGAAAAGCCTGCCCTGCATCTAATGTATCTATCAGATCCAGAAAGAAATTTATATACCGGTACTAAGAATGGCTGCACCATTCTCCTTAGCTGGTAGAGGGCACAGCAGTGTGTAATTAGGACTGGATTACTTTACTCAGAACTGGAGCAGAGAGCAGATGTCATGCATTAATATTGGCATTTGATTCCAGACACTTTCTCTGCCATGTTTGCAAAAACAATTTGCCTTCCTATCTTGGATCTTGCCTTGCATTTACTCTTTGATTGCTGTAACGCAAACAAAAAGCCACCAATGGCAACATGAATGTAGGACAGGCCTGTACAGACTGCGTAGAATTTGTGTTTTAATTCCTAACGTTAAAAAAATAATAATTTTCTGATCATATTGATTAGATTAATATAGCTGATATGTTCCACTAAATGCCAGCTCAGACAAAAGAGGTCATGACATTATAAAGCATTTGTTAACATAAGCCAACAGGAAAGAAAAACATACCTTATTCCAAACTAATGTTATCAGATATTATCTATAGTACATATGAGATACATCTCCCTTTTCAAACAGGGACAACCTTCCCCCCCCCCCCCCCCACCTGTTTTTTTATACAGGGGACTTCAGTTTTGATTCTACTCCAGTTCAACATTTCGTATACAGAAACCTTCCAGAAGGCCTCGAACTGAATTTCATGCTGTTAAAAAATACTGGCCCGAATTCTGAACTGCAGCCAGCTTCCATTTGATAGCAGCTTTATGACTGCAGCTGGGTTCTGGAGGTTTCTAAGGAGTAAAAGATGATCTGCCTTCATTTAGGAGAATCCAGGGTGTGATTGCAATGTTTTTTTTTTTTTTTTAAAAAAAAAAAAAAAAAAAAAAAAAAAGGAGGTTGAGAAGAACGGGAAAAAAAATAGATTGCATTAACAGGGCCACAATGAAGAGACAGGATGATCTTGAGCTTGTGGACCACAGAGTCCCCATGAAATATTTCCCCTTTTTTCACTGTACGCAATGGTGGCAACTCCCCTAGTCCTAAAGAAGGGTTGTACATTGGATAGCTTAACAAAATGACTAATTACCTCAACAAATCAGGAAAAGACTACTGAAACCAGGCAGACAGACCATTCAGTACCAGTAAGTGTAAAAACTGCTATCCTAAAACAAGAAAACAACTGGAGTAAAATGGTAGCAGTTACCACAGTTCACTTTAAGCAGGTGAGAAACTCAGTCTCGAAGCTACAAAGATAACTACAGAAATTATATCATTCTCTCAGTGAGAGCTAGAAAAGCTTCTTGACTCACAGGGAGGTCAATAAGTGAGAGCCCAGTGGATCATTTGTTGCGTTTTTAATGCTTCATGGCTCAGGGTCAGTCAGAAATCCCTATCTTAAGGTCATGGTTAGGGCAGTCTGGAAAACAATCTTGTTTCTTTTCTGTTACTGGCAAGGCCTTGCTAGGCTCTGCTATTTCTCTCTCTCATAGCAAACCATTACAGCCTACTCCTCTGAATTTAACTGTGGTTAAATTCACCCTAGGCACTGACATGCAGCTTCTCGGGGATCGCAGTAGCCTGGAGGACCTTCTCTGTAGCTCTCCATAGCATTACAACGCAAGGCAACAAACACCCAAACAGAGCTAACACTGGGCAGCATTCAGGGGAGTAAAATTCCTTACAGTGCCCATTGATAAGTCAGCACTAATATTTATTTTTAGCTTTTTTTTTAAAAATAGCATCAGTGAGACAGAATGAGGAGCATGGACAGCAGCAAACCTACCTGTGAAGTAAGCACTGAGCTCCATTTCTACTGCTCTAGCCCCTTGCCACTGCAGCAGTGTGGCTACACTTGACACATGGGGAAGCAGTGATAATCATCTATCTCATAACCTGCTTAGGAGACAGTCTGACTTTGAAGAAGCTGGAAAGTACAGTTCAGAGGGCCTGCTAATGACTACATCTGTTTTAAATAGACATATTTTGACTACAGCTTCCATACCAGTCACTGGAGTCAAGCGATCACTTAAAAAGGCTGAGATACAACTCTGCAGTATTTTACAATGGATTTAATAGCTAAGCCTTAAAAGAAAAAATACTGCCATCCAAACACACAGCACAGGCCTTTAATGAACACCACTCACCGCTTAAATGTGAATTCACACTACAACACTCTTGCAAATGATCTATAATGCCTTACATTGCTAGTATATCAAATTTGCATAAATATCCCTCAAATATTTATAAACCAATAGATATAAGCATGCATTTACAGGTGAATATCAGAAGTGCATTACACACACAGTTCTTACACACTAATTAATTCAAATAATCACATTTTGCCTTATTAAACATTATGTGGATAAAATATAGCTTGCCATCAATTCGAAGCACTAAAATACTGTTAGAAAGGAACAGCACTGCCAAAAAAAGCAAGAGAGAGAACGTGCACATACAAGAACACTTTACTGAACTGCAGCTATAAGATCTAATGCCATGGAATGACTAACAATAATGTATATATTACTTTTAAACAAGCGAGCAATTTTGGATAACTTTCCACTTCTTTGTCTGGTACTTCAGTTTCAGCCTAGCGAGCTATAACTGTGCAACATAAGCAGAAAGCAGCAAAAGAGCCTGCTAACCTGCTTGCACATTTTAAAAAAGGTCTCCTCAGAAGCAAGGATAATTCCTTATTTCCTCCAGCTGCTTATTTACTGGTGCTTTCCTGCCCTCATTTAATTAGAGCTAAAAAAACAACAGTAACAACTGTCTCTAATAGTTTTTTCAAAACTCTTTCCCACTAACAATCCCTTTGCTTATCAAGAGGTACTAAGAAGCACTGAGGACAGCTGTGTAGTTGGGAACAAATTTCTAAGTCAGCCCCCCATTAAAGCTTTTATGCACCTAAGAAGTCTAGCCCTGCCTGAAAGACGGTGATTAAAGTTTTTAAAGAGTACAGAGATTTTACAGAGAGTAGTACGATGCTCAGGACCAATTAAATGTCATCTTAAGTACTTAACTGAAGCATTTTTTATATACCAGGAATCAGTTAAGTGGAAGGTGCCAAATTAAACTTACATTTTAATTTTGCCATTGAGTTAATCTCAAGAGATTATGCATCGTATTTCAAGAATGATTTGAGAAAGCTTTCAGTAGAACAGTCTCCATTAAGTTGGCTTCAGAAGCACTGCAGAAGTCTGTAAAAAGAAAACACACAAGGGAAATTCAGCATACTCAAAAGCAAATAAGTGCAAATAACAACAACGACGACGACGAAGTGTTGCAATTAAGACCAAAAAATGCAGGTGGCATCACATGAGGGGGTCTCAGCCAAGAGAGTATCAGTCTGTACAAGGACATTACGTGAGTTTGTTCTGGTTTCAGGCAAGAGCCATAAAACCCAGATTTTCCTTTCTCCAACATGTGACAAGTTAATTTGCCACACGTAATAACATGATACAATGATCCACAAGTCCTTTCTCTGATGAATGCTTTTCTCAAGCAAATATGACCAAGAAATTTTGGGGAGAAAGTAATACAATAAAGCTTTTGTGAAGGCAGGAGGTCTTGTAGTTGACTGGAACTAGGAAGAGTTGAAATTTATTCCAGGTCTGGTTTACACTTTCCATACAGTGCATGGCAAGTCTTTTAGGCACCAGAAGTCAGGTGGCAGGTAAAATTTTTATACATGTTTACATGTTCTT